>NC_064231.1:10906466-11106779 GCF_023101765.2 Spodoptera frugiperda | reverse complement strand
TGCTCATTGTTTTGTATCCTGAAATATCATAATACTTTTTAACGGTGTAATGATGACGGTGTATGAAAATGAAAAATCTATTTAGTCCGTCAGGTAATGGAAAAGTAATAGATAATTTTTTTATATAAGGTATATACATACTCACATTGCAGAAAACTTTTACCAAAATATCTATGCTAAAGAATACCTGATTCCTTATCCCTTGTAGGATACTCGACATCAGAAGCAAGCCACACGGTAACATTTTCATTGGTAGTTTGAATTTCATTCATTACGATGTTCTTAGTATCCAGTACCACGGTGGTCTTCCCAAACTCTTGTTGATGATAACTTGTTGGTGATTCATCTGTGTACAAAAAATATAGTCTTTAGTTAAATGGCATTAGAAATGAATAAAGGGTGCCGCAAGAGAAAATAAGCGTTCTGGAGAAAAGATAACATATATTAAGGTTAAACACACTTAATGAGCACAGCTCCGGATCGGCTCCGGCACGGCGGTGTTTGGAACCTTACCAGAAATGGGAGCTTCGGTAGGTTCTAGTTTCTGATTGGGCGGGAGGAAACGCCTGAGTGTCATCACTGCGATGACCGCCCGGAGGACACGGTGGAGCCTACGGTGGCGGTGTGCCTTGCATGGGCTGAGCAACGCCGTGACCTCAGGGATGTGGTCGGCGACGGTGATCTCTCGCGTCCGGCGTTGGTTCGGGCCATGGTGTGGAGCGAGGGGGACTGGGGTGCTGTCTCCTCCTTCTGCGAAGCAGTCATGCTAGCTAAGGAGGAGGCGGGACACGTGAGGGGACGAACCTCCTCATGCCCCAGCCGTCGCGAGAGACACTCCGGGCATTGGAGATCGCGTGACGGTCTTCGGCCACCGCAAGTGAGGGTATGCGGACGGTGAGCAAGGGTAGCCCGCCGCCCGACCAGAATCAGACCCGTGCAAATGGTGCATCACGTTCTGCGCGTGACATCAGACCATCACAAATGGGGCCCAATAGGGCTGATGCCCGATCCGGAGCTGCGGACTACATAGCGGGTTTATCGGGACTTTTGCTCGAAACGCAGGAGTGAGAACGGGGTGGTTTTAGTCAGTAAGTGTTTGATACTCCCTCTCGCCTCGCACAAGACAGGATAAGTCATAAGATGATTTTCTACCTTAAAAAGCTTACCGCCTAAGAAGGTTGCTAGTATCCAATAAATAATTACTAAGAAGTAGCATCTAACCATTACTGCACTCCGATTCTGGCTTCGTCGTTGCACACAAACTATTGCTTTTGTCTTGCAAAACGCCTAGAGTGAACGTTTTGTTTGACTTCTCCGTCGTGCATTCAGACACTGTCAGTACTGCAGATTTTTCGGCATTTTTGCTGCTCATTGTTTTGTATCCTGAAATATCAAAGTTTGATATTAACTTATACAAGTTTGAGGAATATTTTTTTTAACAGTTACTGTTTTCACCTGCCATATTCATTCTGGTCCTGGATTCAAATACCAGATACAAAGTATAGCATATATCCACTTTGTAGAATAACGAATACTAACATATCTATACTAATAATGTATATAAAAGAATACCTGATTCAGTATCCGTTGGAAACTCGACATCAGAAGCAAGCCACACACTGACATTTTCATTGGTAGCTTGAATTTCATTAATTAAGATGTTCTTTCTATCCAGTATCGTGGTGGTCTTCCCAAACTCTTGTTGATGATAATTTGCTGGTGATGCAACTGTGTAAAAAGATATAATATTATATCAAATTCAAATTTTTTGCGTCAAATAGAATACATATCTCTTAAAAAATCCTTAAATAGATCAGAAGATGCGTTTACGACGAAAGTACGATTATTTATTTTAGAATTGTGTATTTTATTGAAAAGTCAAAATAATATATTTTTGATCTAGGAAACTACCCAATTAATGACACTTTTAATGATTAAGTGCATGGAATTGTGCTTAGTTTTATATTTTTGCCTGACTGATGACTGACTGATGAATCTCTTCCTATTTACTTACCGGTACTTGAACCTCCATCGTCCTCAATAGGTGTACTTTCAGGTACAGGCATTGATGCTGTTGTATTCGTTGGAGTAAATTCCATGAACCAATCTAATGAAGGAAAAATATTATTAGTAAGTTTGCTTTTATCAAGTTGTCTATTATTTATTAAGTTTGATCTGTACCCTTAGTATAAGTTTGTTTTACGTTGAACGAGATCGAAACGAGAAAGTATTTGGCGCTCTGATTGGTTGGTTCATTCGAGCTGGCCAATCAGAGCGCCTAACGCGGTTTCGTCTCGATCTTGTTCAACGTAAAACAAACTCGTACTAAGGGTACTAAAGTTTGAATAGGTGTATGAATTTCGAAATTGAAATTCTCAATCGATTTGGAATCAAGCTCGAAACCTGCTTAGCAGATACATATTCTACCTCAAAGAGTAAACCTAGAGTATTTTATAACTGAAAGTCTTCTTGTAAACTAATTTGGACATTTAATGTAATTCGGGACAGTACAATAATTCATTTTGTTTACCGTTCAGTCGGTCACTATCTATCATATTGATTCGGCCATAAATCTGTCCCAGAGTTGGAATAGGTCTCGTTGATTGTACCGACGCCGGTGGAGGTACGCGATCCTCTGGGCAGAATTCTGTAAATCAAATCGAGAAAAGTGTAAACGATTGTTTTTGCTAATCGAATTTAGGACAAGTACTACTAAAATCGATTTCAGAAAAGACTTATGATACGGAACGTTAAAGTTAAAAATTGGGTCTCTCGCTGATTGGGTATTTGCAATTGCGACTGCCAAGCAAAAGGTTTCGAGCTCAATTCCTTTCCGACTTTAAAGATCTAAATTTTAAGACCTCCTAACCCATTTACAAAAATTATCTTATGATGATGTTTACGACGTCTACGGATGTATAATCTCATAGGAGAGAATTTCAGATGTCCAATCCATTTGGGAAGATAGATTATGCTATAGCTGCTATAATTTAAAATATTTTCTACATCGGGGATCGGCAAATAAATCTTAGATTTGTTGTTCTACAAGTGCTAGTGATTGTTTATCATCAGGCAATTAATAAATACCAACACTTCAATGTTAATACAATAACTTTGCCGTGGTATCGCTCGCCTGGTAAAGGCAAAGAAGTAGGTAGCGTCTCTATCTAAAATTAGGGTCTATTACTGCTAGCGTTACTAGCGTTTTACTATACCTTGATTAATCAACATTTGAACTCTCTGAACATTTCTACATTCAGGAATGAACTGGTTGTTTGGAGTGTCAGTTTTTTTCGGCACTTCGCAATTTTCATCTCTATTGCATTTCCGACGCGGTATAAGACTCGGTTTTGATTTTTCTGCTGTTTCCAAGTAAAATTTTTTGTTAGAACGTTTCTGTATAAATCTGTTTACTAATAAATAGATGATGAAGAATTACATAATATGGTACTACAACCTACTAGCCAATATCAATGGTAATTGTATAAAATGAAACATTAGCTACTAACTTGAGTCATCTTTTTTCATTTTCATTGGAAAACCGCCCATTCTGCTTGATCCGGGTGATGAATCTCCTAAAATAAGATCCGAATGATATACGTAAATACATAATAGTAACACCTATGTATATGCATACACATATCTACCTGCAAAATTATAGTAAAGTGCTATATACTTATATAGCTACACAATAATAAGTGACATTCTTAAAAAAATATAATATACATTGGCTTCGTCTCCGTTGGTGAATGTTCGAAACTCGATGAAGTCGTTTTAAATACATTTATTTAAATCTTTACTTACCGGTCTGGTCGTGGAAGCTCTTCATATGTTCAATACTTTTATAAAATTTGGACTGCACTGGTTGGCGAACAATTCTCGGCAGTTTGCTGTTAGGTTTTCCTTTGGCTTGATCTGTGTATATTAATAAAGTTTTATTATACCAATCTAATACTCACCATTGCTGTTCATGTTTTATTTGTAAAGAATAATAGTTATACCGTTCGCCAATTTTTGTTTAGAACTTGATACGTTTATTCTTAAGTTCTGCCCAAAATCAGCAATTTTAAACATTTCGTTTGCACTTTCATCATTTTGCACGTTCGATTCCATCTCGTTGTTTCAAAATTACTACGGTTTTTTATAAGTTTCTTCAATTACTTAGAATTTTTTTTACCCTCTTTAGATAACGTGCTCCTGATAATGTTCTCAGTTTTCTTAACCAAGAGGAAACGGGTAGGAGCATGATCTCATAATGTTACAGTTTTAGTGAATTTTCCATCCAATAGAAATGATCTGCTACATATTTCAATAAAATATATTGACGTATTTGCTCACAGCTTTCCCCGAAACAACCGTCCAAGTTCAGGTAATCTTTATTAATCTTTCCAACAAAACAATTGGATAAAAAAAACCAAAGTAATGCTTTGTTTTTGTTTATTTAAATTTTTAACAATCAATTTTATGAGAATCTAAAAATTATTGCATTTTATTTTGACAACGGTAATTTGACACGAGATGTTTTCTTCTAAAGTGATCAAACTTCTTGGTTAGTCGCCAGTAGTGTCATCGTCCTCGACGATGCTTTGATCTTCACTGATGTGCAATGTTCTCTCTGAATGGAGTTTCTGTTGTGCTCGTATCTCTTCCAGTTTCTTTATCAAATCCTCTTGGACACTGTCGACTATTTCTTTTAAATTTTTCGCTGAAAGGTAAGCATTATTTGAGTTTATATTTATGTTATTTTCAGTGAAGTGCGCCTAAAATGTATTAGATCGTTACGTCTTCTATCTCCGAAGAGGTAAGCAGAGGTGCACATTATGACACTATACAATGTACACCAACTTTTCATAATTTATGTTGTAAGTTCCATGTAACAGGGGGTGAGCCTATTGCCATATACCGAGCACATTTCCAGGCTCCGTGCGAACATTTTGAAAAACAGAAAAAAGCCAAGCAATACTTTTTCCGACTCGGGAATCGAATTGGGGAGCGGGAGTAAAAATGTACTTTAACACACTTAATTAAAATCACTTTAGTTTCCAAAATGAATACTTAAATAACTTAAACAAGTATATAGAACATAATTATACTACAATGTAAAAACGAGTAGCAAAAAATAGTAAAGGATTTAACTCACCAGTTTTTTGGTTAAACTCTTCAGCTATCAACGAGATTTTCCTTAATGTGCCAACATGTTTAGCTATTTCTGAGGCAACATCGTGATCTGTTCCTGTATTAACTGATTGGTCTTGTGTTTGAGCTTTCCTCTTCTTTTCTGCTGATGCCTTTAATTCGTCACTATTAATTAAAGGCATTTTGGGCATCTTAAAAGATCCAGGTCTTGGTGGACTGAGGATTTCTAGATAATCCATAGAAGCATCTTCGATGTTGCTAGCTGTGGTTGCGGGTGCAGGGAAATTTAATGAGTCATTGGGTATTAATTCTGGTGCTAATGTTTGTAACGTCTCAATTTTCATAGGCGATGGACATTTCTGTGGAGATTTTCTTGAAAGCTTGACTGGTAACGCATTTGTTATGCTGTCTATTATTGTTTCTAAAAAAAAAACAATTAAGCTATTATTCGATAATGAATGCACAATGTAGTAAACACATTCAATGGGGGCTACCGGATTTGGCTACCACAAGGAAATGTAGCAAGAGGTTTTTTGTCCAATCACTGCAGCCAAATATTGAACGTCCAATCGTGTGACACTAGTTAATTTCTTATTAGACGAAAATCGAGAGGAGAGAGGATTAATATTGTCAACCTAGTCAGCAAAAATACAGTAGCACCCAGTGATATTCTAGAGTATAGATATGCTTCTAGGGAGGCCCTAGAAGGCGGGGCGCTGGAGAGAACGAACCTCCTCACGCCCCAGCCGTCGCGAGAGACACTCCGGGCGTCGGGGATCGCGCGACGATCTCCGGCCACCGTAAGTGCGGGCCTGCGGACGGCGAGCAAGGGTAGTTCGCCGCCCGACCAGAACCAGACCCGTGCGTGCGGCGCGTCGCGTTCCGCGCGCGCCTCAAAGAGCCATCAGACCACCACAGATGGGGCCCAGTAGGGCTGATGCCTAATCCGGAGCTGCGGACAACCTAGCGGGTTTACCGGGGCTCCGGCTCGAAAGGCAGGAGAAGGAACGGGGTGGTTTTTAGTCAGTAAGAGTCTGACACTCCCTCTCGCCTCGCCCAAGGCTAGAAAAGTCATTGGATGATTTTCCCCCTCAAAAAAAAAAGGGAGGCCCTAGAAGCATGAAACATATCAATGGACAATATCTTTTAAAACCATTTCATTATATGTAAATGTAGATCGTATAAATATTTCACAACCATTTTGAACAAGGTTCAACTTACGAACAATATTTTTTGGGGATTCTTCTTCTTGTTTCTTTTTGGATGCCAGTTTTCTGGTTAATTCAGCCAAAAACATAGAGCAAGTGGGTCCTGAAAACGTACGTAGACTTAAAGATTGACTCCAATTTATGAATAGTATGAAAATTGGTTATAATGTTTGGAAAAAGATTTACCCATTATTCTCTTCAATATATTTTAGTGCATAGGGGAACGTGTATAAGAAGATTTACTTAATTACCGTCACTTTTACGCTTCTTTGCCGTTTTTGGTTTAGCGGCGGGTTTTTTACTTTTTGCTTTGTAGCGAGCAGGCTTTTCCATGACTGTAAATACAAAACACAAATCAGCCATTTTTACATATAACTTAACATTTATGTCTTTTGGTTCCTCCCTAGGGTTGCTCTATAAGGCCATGACGTCATACTTATTATTTTCCCTTTAATCGTCTTCCTACGTAATGTACGTAGGTGTTGCTACAGTTAGGTAAATAAGACATTTGCGAATTACCCCTGAGATAGCTAACACATGACCTTTCACCGTTAACTCAGTTTGTTTATACACTCTTCAAAAGTCAATATAGGTATTAAAGCTTCCCACCAATGATGGTTTATATAAACAAAGTCGTTTTTAAAATCAACCCTTTGAGTTCCAGCTCAAAGCAAAGATCAAATACTTTTTTAATCAAAGGGGACTTGATTCCTGTGACATTTTCCTTGAAGTATGAGCAAAAATTACCTTAAAAAGAATACATTAACTTGGAAAGGTCTAAAGGAAAGCTCGTATCTCGAAGTGGACATGTAGCTATTTTTAGAAAGGATTTTTGCACTTATATCGAGAAAGAAGGTTGAGGTGGATTTTGTAATACATTAAAAGATTACAGTATGTAACTCCTTTATCCCTTTTATCCCCAAAGGGGCAGTAGGCAGAGGTGCCATAACGACACGTAATGCCAGTATACAATGTACCTACACCCACTTTTCACCATTTGTGTTATTAGTCCCATGTAATAAGGGGTGAGCCTATTGCCATATGCTAACATTACTGTTATAGTAAACTTCACAGACTAAGTACAATATAACTATGTATTCTGGACTCTAAATGCAAACATTCTTACCTGCTATGAAAAGAAATAAGGCGAATCTTTTACGTACAATTTGACCTCACATGGTTTTATACTGCATTAACTGACGAGTCGACTAGAACTGAGAATCATAATGAAAATTGTACTTACTCGATCGGTAGCCTCGGAAAGTCCCGGTGTACGGGACCTCCGTAAATAAATAATTGCTATCTTACTTACGAATAGCGTCACTAGGAATTTTATAATACACCTGACAGTAATGATGACAGTCCACTTATATGACAGTGACAGTTCGTTTATGAGTGTATGCAACAAAGGAGGTTGTGTAGTTTAAAGCATCGACAGAGTTGTAAACCTCCTTTGGGTATAATGCTCTTATGGTCTGATTCAGACTATGGTATGGTTTTTAGGTGGTTTTTAGCGTGCTTTCTAACATACAAATAAATAAACAGTTCACAGTTAGGAGTAAAGGGTAGGAGAATTTGCACGTAGGCAATGAGGCACCCAATTTTTATCAGTTCTGTTATGAGTGCCATGCTAAAGAGGAGGAGCTTATTGACATAATTATATAGGGCACAATTATTCTAGACTCTATACAGTTACAAAGGGATTTTCAAAAAACCGAAAATGCCCAAATAGTATCTTGACTGATTCGGGAATCGAACTTGTGGCCTCTTCCTTCCCTTATACTTATTATGAACTCTTTGCCTCTGGCTCGGTAGTTTCATATTCATATTCATATTCATTTATTTGCTTTCCACAATTGTATGTACATAGATGTTTTAGTCTTACAGATAAAAGTAACAAATCGTGGACCCTGTTTGGGCACAGCAATTTTAAAGATACAAACTAAGGCTTAAAACTAAACATAACATTATATAAAACAATTATTATTTATCTTACGATTAGTTTAGGAACACATAACTATTTATAATTAATGAGATCTTAAAATATACTAGGTACTTAATTCTGACTACCCGTAACAATTGTCTAGGATGTTCACAAAGTGTTCCACCACTTGTTCATACAGCATAGTATTGTGTCGCAGTCACACTTGTGATCAGTCGTTTATTCAAAATTGTTGTATATCTGAATCTAGCTTTAAGTTATACGAGTACGTTTTGTCGTAAAATTATGCAGATTTTATGGGTCGCCGAGTTGTGGAGGATACTTGAATACTTTTCGTAGTTTTCAAGATGAATATAATTTCCTTACGATTCGTGGCGTCGGGAAGTAAATATATTCGCAATAACTGAATCGCAATGAATGCGTGTGACTTCTAAATCTTCAGGTCTTTGTTTATTTTTTAGGCTACTTCGTTGCAATTAAAGTCGTTAAATGAAAGAAGCAATGTGGAATATGATGTTTATTATGTTATTTAGAAGAAGGTATCATTGTAATAAACGGTGACTTCTTATACAATGACTTGGCATAATCACATTATAAGTTGGAGAAGTTTCTGAAAAGAAAAGGAAATGCTTAAATTAATGGATTTTAAAATTTATTAAGTCCCTACATACGCAAACGAACATTCATAACCTCACGCCTGTCTCCCATGGGGGTAAGTAGAAACAATGGACTGCCAATTGATACAAATCTTACACACCTCTTTCGCTTCATCAACAGTCATTAGTCTTTTCATGCATGCGTCGGTTACGGGTACTTTTAATTTGGCCCTTCTTTAATATATCGCCAGTGTGGTCGCTATATGTCTGTCTGCTATATCTACCGACGGCCCCATAGATAGATATGCCTACATACACACTTTATTTAACACATTGAACGCCGTGGTGGTCACCGGTGACCGACGTTAGCGGAGGATTTACCTTCATCAGTTTTCTATTGGCAGTCAAAGACTTAAAATTGTAATATAATGTTTTTGACGTGTAACCAGCGCTGCAAATGTTTATAAAACAAGAATTATTAAAGGAAAAATATGACGCAATTTTCTACAGACAAAAAAATTAAATAAAAACACACCAAAAACGACTCATTCCTGCGGTAAGTTTGGTTTCTGCAAACAAAATAAACGCGATTAGTATACCTGAGGAAGCTTTAAAGAAATATCTCGGTTTATTTATACAAAAATGCGTGTACAGGTGTCTGTTCGAGGTATTGGACTCAAATCGAGCATGTGTTTGTATTCATTTTATATTGTGGGCTGTTCACTGTTTCGGAAAAGATGTGGGAAGATTTTTTCGCCTACGATTTTCCTTTGCCATCACAATTCTCACATTCTTTTCATTCTGTGTCATCACACAGAATGAAAAGAATTCGTCAAACCGTCTCAGTTTCGAGAATTCTTTTGACGCGGTTTAGCAATGTGGTGTAAGGTTTAATATGAAATTGTGTGCCATAAGTGGCAAGCATTCGCAGTATTCATTGACATTTATATGTTGTAGGCGTATATTCTATTTCAGTTCTAGAAGACAACAATAGCCCAGTACAGTGCTGTAGTTTCTGAATTTCGTGGAACAGTGTATAAGTTCGTATTGTGAACGTCTTTTTTTTTGAGGGCGGAAAATCATCCAATGACTTCTCCAGCCTTAGGCGAAGCGAGTGGGATTGTCAGACTCTTGTTGACTAAAAACCACCCCGTTCCTACTCCTGCTTTTCACACCGAAATCTCGGTACACCCTCTAGGTAGTCCGCAGCTCCGGATCAGGCATCAGCCCTATCGTGAACATGGCTACGGTAAACTCTTCTTCATTTTTATTTGTCCCTAATTTTATTTTATTTATACTTACACTAATAGGAGATGGTTCTGTTCTTTCTTCAGTGGGAGCAGTAGTAGTGGTTTGCTGTAGAGATGATGCCGGTTGTGCAGTCTTCGGGTCCTGGGCAGCTTCAATGGAATGCGTTACGGAGTGAGTGACGGAATGCGTTTGTGGTACTGCAGCTGCTGCTGTTACTGTTGGTGCTTGATTTGCTGAAAGAAAAAAGTTCATTCCTTATCTTCTATCCTTATCTTTGAAAACCCTCCTTCGCAATCTTTTCAATCCCCGATTCCCCCAACAACCCTTAAATTCCTAACCGCTAAAACACCGGCAACGCACTTGTAAATCTTTTGGTGTTTCGGGTGTCCATGGGCGGCGGTGATTGCTTTCAAACGGGTGATCCGTCTGGTCGTTTACCTGATTATACCATAAAAAAAATGATACCTTGTCGTGGTTACTTTAACAAATCCATCAACACGGAATAACAGCATTTTTGTATTATTCAAATCCTTATATGAACTCTCTATGCAATAGTGCAGTGATTGTGTAAACCACAGATACTATGTCAATCGTACAGTCCATTAGAAACTACAAAACTAGTATTTAAGCAACAAATGTTATGTTCATGAGTTTTAGTTTATACAAACTCACGTGCTATACCATGATAACTTTCACGGGCATCATAGAACTTCTCCTTCGTCTCGGGAGGTGGCGCCACGGAGCTAGCATCCGACAAGTTCTCACTAGACAGACTAGAGTAACTAGCGTTTCTATGTTGTGTCTCTTTCTTTTTCCTCTTTTGCTTCTTTATCTTTCCAGCCGGTGGTGGTGGTACTGGTGGTGGGGTAGTATCAGTAGGCAATGGATCGTCTTTTCTTATATCGTGCAGTTCAAGCACTAATGGTGTATGAGCTTCAAATACTCTGTCGTGGTAGGAGTCTGAATCAGATGTATCTGTCAGATCTATCACATCATCCACGCCTTCATCTGAAACATGTTTTGTTTATGCATGTACTTCCCTATCTATTTACTTGTTTAATTATATTACTAGCTTTTGACAACGGCTTCGCCCACGTTCTCGTGGGATAAAACTATTTCTTTCCCACAAATAACAGTGAAGAGCAGACTTAATGACCTAGGGTATTTTCTGATAGTCAAACATTAAAGTATCTTATCATCCAAGGCAGCTCATACTCTGTCTGTATACCAAATCAATTTTTTCAAAATCTATAGTGATTTAAAACTATAAATATTCTTACAATGCCTTCTCAATTCATTTACGAAAATATTATGTACGTGAGAAAAAATCAACAATTGTTTGAAAAAAGAAGCGACAGATACAATTTTAATACGAGAGGTAAAAATAAGTTAGCTATACCGCAATTCCGATTGTCCAAAGTGCAGAAATCCTTCATGGGATTTTGTGTTAAATGTTATAATAAACTACCAACTACCATACTGAATCTGAACGAGAAAAAAATTAAATCTTGTATAAAGCGTGAACTGTGTAAACAGGCATATTATAAACTGTCAGATTATATTGAAGATAAAAATGTGTGGCAGCATGTTGGTCCGGCTCCACTGGACACTCGCTCACACTAGACAATGCTCTAATACGATCACTAGTTACACGTTAAATTAAAGTACTAATTTATTCCAATGTAGTCTAGGGATCCTGTGGCATCAAGCAGTTATTTATTTATTTTTTTATTTGAAAAATTAAATTAAAGATTATTTTTTATTTGTATAGAAGCATTATTTCAAAATTGTAAGTGTACATATGTGGGCACTATGTTTGGTTTTATTGTCCCATAGTTTTGACATCGTATTGTCGTTACATTGTTCCTACATATATATACAATAGGTAAATGATCAAATAATGTATCAGAGATATTGTAAAAAACAATTTTTGAAAAGAGTAACGATGGAGTTTCTTGCTCGTTCTTCTCCATTGGAAGCAACACTTTGGAACGAGCGCCTAGCTTCACTGACAGACAGACTGACGGACAATTCAATTTGACGTTTCAAAAGTGCCTTATTTAGGATTAATTGAAATAAATGCTTTGACTTTGACTTGACTTTAAAATTTGCGGACAAACATCTAAACATCCAAACAAACAAACTTACAAGTTTATAGAAAGAAAGAAAGAAATTATTTATTCGCCAAAAAAGGTAACAGATGATGTTTTGTTTATGTTATAATACATATTACAGTGTGATAGTGTGATTTATAAATAAGGCCAGTGGTTCGTCTTAGGTACCTAGACACAATACAGTAGCCACAGAATATATCACTACGTTAGATAAGGATCAAGATATGTATGAGAAAAAAAGTCATTAAAACACTGCTAGGTAAGTTTCAAGTGTGGGAGAGCCATGCTTCGGCACGAATGGGCCGGCTCGACCGGAGTGATACCACGGCCTCACAGAAAACCGACGTGAAACAACGCTTGCGTTGTGTTTCGTTGTGTGAGTGAGGTTACCGGAGGCCCAATTTCCCCCTTCCCAATCTTCCCCATCCCCGATTCCCGGACAACAACCCTTAAATTCCTAACTCCCAAAAAGCCGGCAACGCACTTGTAACGCCTCTGGTGTTTCAAGTGTCCATCGGCGGCGGCGATTGCTTACCATCAGGTAATACGTCTGCTAGATTGCCGGCTTATTCCATAAAAAAAAAAGGTAACTAACCTGGATCCATTTTGATACTAGCTATAGTCCTTGTCTGTAAGTCTGATAATCCTCTCTCTAGTTTTTTATTACATTTTGTAAATTATCTTAGTTTTAATCTAGGTTTCAGTATTATTTATTGAATGCATATTTTTTCGTGTTGGACTTTTATGTTAAGTCAAATTTGATTGACATAAGGACGGTTATGTTTGATTTAGGAACCTGAGCAAAAAGGTTTAGTATTAAAGTTCTTATTTATTTTAACTCGAAAAAATCAATCTTCTTAAAATCGGTTTGGAAGTACAAAGAGGAGATACCATAATGTGACTGTGCCCTATGACAAAACAAATGGATCCTACCTAATGATATTATAAGCTATAAAAAGCTATAAAAACCGGCCAAGTGCGAGTCGGACTCGCCCATGAAGGGTTCCGTAATAGCAAGTAGATGACATATTATAAAAGTTATAAAATAACTTGGTTTTACATAGTGTTTGTATGAACGACAAAGTTATATTTGCGGTTTTTGAAAATGTTTTATTTCTTAAAAACTAATAATGATATCTCGTTCAAACCAATTTTCGTTGTTAGTTTCTATTGAAATCTACAGCATATATTTTTTTTAGTTTTCTTACTCTCTTATTTTAAAAGTTAGAGGGGGGGGACACTCATTTTTCCACTTTGGAAGCGTCTAACTTTCAAACGGTTGATTTTGACGAAAAATGGTTTTAGGAACCTTAATGTCTTTTTTAAAGACCTATCCATAGACACCCATCACGGATATGTTAGCTGAAAAAATGTTTTTATTGAATCAGTTCGATGTATGGAGTGCCCCCCTTTAAATTTTAAATTTATTAATTTAATACGGACGGACGGACGAACAGACAGACAGACAGACAGACAGACAGACAGACATGACGAATCTATAAGGGTTCCGTTTTTTGCCATTTTGGCTACGGTTAACGTTTAAGGTTACGGTTTATAATGTCCCCAAAATATTATTTTGAAATTAGATTGTAATTTTGAACCAATATATTTTGTTTGTGATTCAAAAATTGGTGGGTTAAATTATATAAGTATTGAATGTATTTGTAAAATATTTTTTACGAACGAAAAATAACTAAAATAACAAGTATTCACAGTATTCCCAACTAAAAAGCCACTTGTAAGGGGTGTTACAAGATAGTAAGGTCAACTACACCAGAGGTCATAAACGCGAGAGAAACGACCAGAAACCGATATCACTGGACATAGGCCACTCACTACCTAATAAACCTATGACCATTTTTTATATGGGCCATAAAAACCGCTCGGAATTTACGACGCCTTTGACAATGACCCCTAAACGCTACGTTAGGCAATGTGCTGAAAACTAATCAAATAGTTTTATAGTGGTGTTTTGATACGTATGGTAAATGGAAAGTAGTTTAGGGAACAGAGAGGAAAGTTTCCTAAGAAAGGGACCGCTTCGAACCTCCGACTAGGCGATGTGTTCATGCCTGGCGGGATATCTGCCCAACTGTTGTTCGTTAAGACTTTCTATCCATGTTTATTCGCATGTAAACTTCACATGTGCGATTTAGGGTTTCTTCGACTTCTGTCATTTGTCACTTGTCGTGTGTCGAAACCTGTTTGTCAATGCAGACTGTAAGTGGAACGACTTTTCCATAAATGTTGGTCCATAAACTGCTTTCTTAGTCACGGGTTCAATTCCCAGGTTGAGTAATGGAATGAGTATTTTTCCGGCATTTCCAAAATTCATAGAGAAGTTTGTGATGTGTGCACCTCTGCCTATTTCTTGATAGATTTTATTTCGATAGTCAAAAGCAATTGATTTATGGTCCTAAAGACAGAGAGAATTATGGAGAGTTTTGGATGGTCATCAACATATTGACTAACAAGCGACATTTGACAAGCGTAGCTTAAACGAACGGCTAGTTTCAGATCCAGAATCAAGGATCATGTAGAACTAGTGATCAAATGATTAGAATTATGGCTTACTTGAAATAAATGTCAGCAATATAAATTGAGTGGTTGCAAATTGGATTGCTGAGGAATGGTGTCGGTTGTCGTGCGCGCTGCTGATTTTTATGGACCCGCGACATGGCTGGAAAGTATTTGAGTTATCTATTCAAATACTTATTTAATTTCGGTGATAAAATTACATGATGTTGTCATGTAACGCTTTCGATTTTATTGTTTTCATCTATGAGTTTTCAGATTCGAAGCTGTATACTAACTTTACAGAAGCAGTTGTCGTAAATAAGTCGTGTTTGCTAACCGTCAGTTAAGTGCGTGTCACCTACCCGCGGTTTACGTTAACCGTTAGTTTTACTACTCGTTCCGTTTACGATGTTGTAAACTGTCACGTTCGGTGGTTTAAAAGTTCTGTCGTCAAATGTTTTCCCGAAATTTTTATTATTGTTTTTGGAAATGATATGAAAAAGGTCATAAATGTAATCGAATATTATTGTGTTTGCACTTTAAAATAACTATGGGGTAAATAACCGGAATAATCGTGGTGGCACGGAGGTCTAAGACGCTCGCTTCTCATGCATGAGGGTTCAAAACCTACCCACAGCAAGTATTAAGGTGACTTTCTCCGAGTTATACGTACTTTCTAAGATTATTTGGATACCACCGATAAACGGAGAAGGAAAACATCGTGAGTTTGAAATCGCCAACCCGCATTGAGAAAACGTGGTGAGTAATACTCAAACTTTCTCCGTGTGAGAAGAGGCCTTTGGTCAGCAGTGGCCACTTATAGGCTGTTGATGTGATGTCTAAATGACCGGACGGATCGCTTCATGGTAAGCGATCAGCGTCGTCAAGATTACAAATACAAAAGTTTATAGATACAACGGTAAAAATCTAATATCACGCGTTACGATGTAGGATTTAGCATAAATACATAAACATAAATATGATAGATTAACAAGCTACCAGCAAAACAATGTCAAGTACAGATTTATTATCAATATTTACGACTTATATGGAAACTTGTTTCGTGTGTAAAGTTCTGCTGACTCAAGAACACTAGATTTTAGTTCTAGAATATTCGTAGGGCACATCGAGATTTATGTCCGATGCTTACAGAGCGGTGCTTGTAAAAATTGTCTAGATATTGTATGCGCGACAAGGGAATTGTGTAGTAACAATCAGTTTTTTGAAGACAGGGATTGTGTTGATGTCTGATAAGAATATAAATTTTCGTTTTCTAGATTAATTTGTCTGGATGAGGTTGATGCGAGAAGTGACCTTTGGTTAGCAGTAGCTACTTATAGGCTGTTGATGTGTTGTGATGTGAAGGTCATGTCAAAAGATTTTACAAGTAGTTAGGCCGCAAGGCACTTGTAACGCCTCTAGTATTTGAAGTGTCCATGGACGACGGCTATTGCTTACCATCAGGTGATCCGTCTGCACGTTTACCGGCTTGTTCCATAAAAAAAGTAATTCGATAAAACGCTTTTATTCCGAGAAAAGTGAAAAAACAGTTTTGTTGTAATAAGGGAGGTCTAACCAAATCCTAAACATAATAATAGGTTTCAGACGACAAGAGCGATGCAGTGATGTACATTTTTAATCTTAGTACCTCAGTATCTCAACAAGCTCTTTTTGGGACCCCATGTGTGACAGGTTTTGGGATAAAAGGATCACTATTCAACCAACAACAGCCTTAATTATTCTCCTACGTTCTGTTACTCCATACAAAAAGGCATGATATCACGATTTTCCTTTACAAAAGACCTTGTCACCCTTCTCGAACACATTCACAAATGTATTTGAATAGAAACTGCAGCCAATAACAAGATGTCTCGCGTACCGTCGTTAGCCGGGCGTCGTTTGTCGTTCAATGGACTGGGTATCACGCCTCAATTGAGTAAACTGATACTTGCCTACCTTTGAGGTACTTGTGCAACTTATTGAAAGAATTTTTGCTAAAGAAATCGGTCTCTCTTCTCTTTTATTGTGTAAAAAGGTAGATGTGATCTTCGATAGTGGATTTCTTAAGAATTCGGTACATTCATAGTTTTTAAACAGCGGTTTGGTTTCTTTTAGTTAACATTTTATCTATCAAGACCATCTCTTTTTATTCCTTTTCTTTTAATTTCTGAAAAATAAAACATCTAGTTTGGTGACAGATTTCATTGAAGTAAAAATAGAAATTAGACCCAGTTTTCACAGTATCTAGTTTAGAACAAGAGCCTTGATAATTTAGAAACGTATTTACAGAAATAAAATAAATTGTTGTCTTGTTTTTACATATTTTTTTCCAAAAATAATTTATAACGACAGGAAAATTTGAAACGGCTTGTTAGTTTCAAAAGCAATTAGGACACATTCCTTTCAATTCTAATTTATGAAGCGGCTCCCTAATTAAATGAGACACGATGACCTTTCACAATTTCTGAATGAAGAGACACGACTAAAACCAGAAGCTATTTTAAGACAAAAAATAATATAATTAACACATTTTATGTCGCATTTAAAGGTCGTTTAAGAGAGATTTACGCGAAAAAAGGATTCTTTGCTATCAAATCTAAATTTATAATGGTGGTGGTAATATGAGACTGAATAAATATCTAAGGAAATAAGGGAGAAAGGAAATAAGCGTTTATATTTTATAACCTACTAGCTTCTGCCAGCGGCTTCGCCCCTAGTCCCGTCGGATAAAAAGTGCCCTATATGTTATTCCAGACCATAATCAACTCTTGTTCTAAATTTCGTAGTATCGATAGTACAGAAGTTATCCATAGTACACAACCATAGCACGCATCTTTCATTAGAAAAAACATACCTTAGCTGAGTCTGTTTCCACCAGTGCTAAGCTATATGTATCAATATGATTGGATTGCCAAACGCATCTACAGCAACGTTGCGTAGTACATCTCTGGATGAAAAGCACACTTAGGTAGATAATGACAAAGCTCCGGCTCGAAAGGCATGAGTAGGAATGTGGTGGTTTTTAGTCAACAATAGTCTGACACTCCTCTCGCTGACCTCTCTCGCCCGTAGGGCAAGGCGGGAGAAGTCATTCGGTGATTTTACCCCCTTAAAAAAGAAGTTGGATAGTCATGACAAAAACGTTCGTTTATCAATTCCATTTAACAGATTTATTCTTCACAAATTGGTCTTTCTCAGTTAACCAAAAACCTAACAGTTAGAGGACCATAACGTTTAGTCCCAAAGTTCTAGTCTAGACAATAACTCGTGGTAATTCGTATAGTTCCAAACATCGTTACAATTAAGTGCTGTATCAAGTGGCTCTGCTTTGTAACGGAGCTATTAAGTCACGGAGATATTATCGTTATCGTTATTACTGGGGACAGATAAGGGAGTTATTTTATTAGTCGTCAGATTATATCTAATGTTGTGTCAACTGCGGTTAGTGAAAATTTGGATTTGGTCCTAAATGTACTTAGTTTTTTTTATAAGTTTCGAGTGATAGCGAGTGGTAAATAAAGTTTCGATCGGGATTTTAAAATGCATTGAGTAGAAAATTTAAGTCAATTTTAGATTGTTCGATTTTTAGCAAAACCTTATACAATCAGAACTGTGAAACCAGTAAATTAAAAACTTTAATGGATTAATTAATTAAAATGGAAGAGTTTTCTCAAACAGTTAGAATAAACCGTATATCGAATTTTTCCCTTAACCCAAATAAATTGTAGCCAAAAATTCTTCACTGTCCTAAAAATAGTAGTTAATTAATCATTGTCCCATTTATAAATAGAAGAGAGCCACTATAATTAGACACAATTGTGTAAATATAAACAGAAGTGACTCGACACTAGCCTGATTTGTTTTGTTAGCAGTTAAATTCCGATTACATAAACAACTAAAAGTAGGTTAATGGGTTTATATGAACTTCATTTTAATGCTCCTATACTGTGTTTATTGTGTCACAGTTTTGTCACTTGGGTTGGGGTAAGACTTGTTATAGAATAGAGACATGTTACTTGAGAAAATCAATGTTTGCTATGTCCGTGTTTGAGGTATTTTATTCAACTCCGCTGATGTTGAGAGTGTCTATAGGTTGCGTTGATCACTTACCATCAGGTTATTTGTTAAGTCAAAGTCACAGCATTTATTTCAACAGAACTTTTGAAACGTCGAATTAAATTGTCCATCAGTCTGTCAGAGAAACTTTTTTTTAATGGTGGATAATCATCCAATGACTTCTCTCGCCTTGGGCGAGGCGAGAGGGAGTGTCGTTCCTACTCCTGCTTTTCGAGCCGGAGTCCCGGTGAACCTGCTAGGTAGTCCGCAGCTCCGGTGTCAGTGAAACTAGGTACTCGTTCCAAAGTATAGCTTCATCTGAAGAGGGAATGGGACGCCGTCTCCTCCTTCTGCGAAGCAGTCATGCTAGCTAAGGAGGAGGCGGAGCGCGTGAGGGAACGATCCTCCTCACGCCCCAGCCGCCGCAGAAGACACTCCGGGCGTCGGGGATCGCGTGACGATCTCCGGCCACCGTAAGTGCGGGTCTGCGGACGGCGAGCAAGGGTAGCTCGCCGCCCGACCAGAACCAGACCCGTGCGTACGGCGCGTCGCGTTCCGCGCGCGCCTCAAAGAGCCAGACCACCACAGATGGGGCCCAGTAGGGCTGATGCCTGATCCGGAGCTGCGGACAACGTAAAAGGTTACCGGGGCTCCGGCTCAAAGCAGGAGAAGGAACGGGGTGGTTTTTAGTCAGTAAGAGTCTGACACTCCCTCCCGCCTCACCCAAGGCGGGAGAAGTCATTGGATGATTTTCCCCCCTCAAAAAAAAAAAAAAAAAAAAAAGCTTCATCTGAAGGATTAACCATTAAGCCTTAAGACATCAATCTTCTTAATATTTATCCAGACAAATTCAAATAGACAATAGTCAAATAGAATTAATTAAGACTTTATAATATCATATTTTCACTCAGTTAGCTACCTAAATAAGTGAAAGACAAGTTTATCGAGGCGTATAGTTTACGAATAATGTCGAAGTTTCAGTTTCCTTGCGATTCAATTCTTCAATTTAAACTTTTGTCTACGTGAACATGAGTTCCGTCGTCTGTCGACTGCTCCGTTCGACTTGGTTTATCTTCTTTACCGTTTCAAACTTTTTATTTGTCTATCGGATATCTTTTAAACTTTTTATCCGATCGGTTATTGAAATAGTTTTTTGATGGAAAAGATTTTTTAATTTTAATCTGGTGTTGATTAGGTTTTATGAATACGAGTGTGAATTGTTAGTTGTTAACTCGTTTGATAAATTGGATGAATGAAATAAGAACAACGAAATAGTCAGTGTTAGTTTTATTTATGTAAAAAAAGAAGTGTATGGATTTCATTCTAAACACTTCAAATATGTCACAATAGCGAAATGGTATATGAAAAAAGCGTAACTAACTAACAGAATTTGCGTGTGCCTCAAAAAGCCATCAGACGTAGGGCAGTATCAGTAGAGCTATTGCTTGATCTAGAGCTGCGGACAACCTATCGGGTTTACCAGGGCTCCAGCTCGACAAGCAGGAGTAAGAGCAGGGTGGTTTTAGTCAGTAAGAGTCTGGCACCCCCTCTCGCCTCGGGACAAGGCAAAGGAAAATTTCCTTCCCCATCAAAAAAAAAAACTAACAGAGTTGCTTTTGAACACTTAACTTTGCCATAAACATAGTACAAGTTCCTATAATACCCAAACACTTACATGTTCAGTGCCCTATTACGTGTAATGACCGATAATGCCTATTCACTCACATACAGGGACCAAATACCCCATTAGCACGTTGTCCTAATGTACCCATTTGATCCCTTAGGGGTCTGTTACCAACCTGACATTAGACATTGTACAGTATTTTATAAAAGAATTCAATTACAAGTTGAAAATAATTTAATTTTTCAAAAGCTGTTGGGAATTTTGTGAACGATTTTTTTTTCGTCATAAAAGGGACATGTCCCTTTGGTTGTTTATTAGATTACCCTCTTAGTTCCCTCTGTAATGGATGAATATGGACGAACAATGGATTTGTTGCTAAGTACCCTTTTAATAATGTTGCTATTCGATACTTTTACTTCCGAGGAAGAAATTTTGGTTCAAACAAAATTTGTTGGGAATTTGAACCGTGTATTTTGTTAAAAGTTTATCTTTAACGTCATTATAAAAATGCGTTCTAAAATGCGCAAGTTAAACTTAGTAGCTATGCTTCTTATTTATTATGTTATCGCGAATGTCAATAACAAAAGAAAATATTTAAATTACCTTACTATTAGTATTTCAATTACCTATGTTATAAATGTGTCGCCTGTAAGGGTGCTCCCACACAGCAGTTATATAATGTTATACAACATTGTGTAACATTGATAATAGCGTATAACATGCTCTACAACTACTGTTATAATTTGTTTAAATACAAGTGTTTATATAACTGCTGTGTGGGAGCACCTTTACCTTAAAGGGATTCTTCAAGAAGGAAGTAAATAGGTTTCTTAAGGGTCGGCAACCTTGCCGACCCTTGAGAAGCACCTGCTTCTCAAGCCCCAAGTCTTATAAGCGTTCATAGGCCTGGAGCTGAGGACTACCTAGCGGGTTACCGGGACTCCTACTCGAAGAACAGGTGTCGGAACGGGGTGGCTTTTAGTCAGTACGAATCTGACACTCACTCTTGCATCACACAAGGTGGCAGAAGTAATTGGACGCGTTTCTCTCTCAAAAAAAAAAAAAAAACCGGTAAAACCACTTACCATCAGGAAAGCAGTGTGCATTTTTGCCACAGTTTTGTTTCTAGAATTGGTAAATTCAATGCTTGCCCCTATCTAACACATCATAATTAATAGTAAATGTGCTTGAGAGTACTACACCAAATTGAAGTCAAACAATTAATAAAATAACTTGAGAACCATTTAATACCACAAATAGTATAACTATCTATTGGCCAAATTACTTAGCAAATATCTAACTGTAGGAGAGCCATGGTTCGGCACGAATGGGCCGGCTTGACCGGAGTGATATCACGGCCTTAAAGAAAAGCGATGTGAAACAACGCTTGCGTTGTCTTTAGTTGTGTGATTGAGGTCACAGGAGATTGAATTACCCCTTTCCCAATTTTTCCAATCCCGATTCCCCTTAAATTCCTCAAAATTCCGGTAACGCACTTGCAACGCTTCTGGTTTTCGGGTGTCCATGGATGGCGGCGATGGCTTACTATCAAGTAATCTGTCTGCTCGTTTACCGGGTTATACTTAAGAGAAAGCAAATCATGAATATTTGGGAGTTTTCTGAGAATGACACATTAAACAAAGCTAAAGGTATGTACATGTATTTGAATATTTAATTTTAACATAGTAATACTATCTCTTTGATCACAAGTCCGTCCACTTTATTTGAGTTCTATGCCTAAATTGAAACACCAATTCAATAGTAATCAAAGCTCTATTAGATTGAAGTACACATCTTATCCAAATTGGTGCCATTGAAAGAGAAAATTGACAATTTAATGTATTTTCTGATTTGTACGCCCTCCGCACGTGTGAAGAGGCGACTTCAATTACTGGTATTAAGTTGTTCGGTTAAGTTGTTAGAATATTTATTTATTTATTTCTTTATTGTATTTGTGACTTTGTGCAAAAATGTGAGATAATTAATTAGCAGTTTAGTACCTTTTAATAGACTTCAAAAAAGATTCTCAGTTTGACCTGTAATTTGTATGTTTGTGCTCGATTATCGCTCGTTTCTCTGAGCCTATTTCGATACGGTTTTCAGCATAGTATTTTTCAGACCTAGGAGAACGTAAAGTATAAGTTCATCATTATTTCAATGTATATAAATTGTAAAATAAAAAAAAAATCGGAAGGTGTGTAGCCTGCATAAGTAATACTTAATCTAACTCGAGTATTGGACCAGATTTTCGACACTTGAGGGCAATAGGATACTAACATAACCTTTAGGTCAAAGATATTAATGAAATTGATTTGACGGCACGGTTGGGTTGGTGGCAAGAAAAAAAAACATTTGCAACAATTTGGAAAACCAAACTTTAACACATCCATACGTTTGAATAAACCTATCTACCTACAGATGACTTTGTTAAAACGTGTTACGTCTAGTCGATACTAGGCCTAATGATCTAGTAATGTAGTCTGGCCAGGCCACAATGTAGACCCATGTCATGAGCAGCCCACGTTCAGAATACTAATGTCTGACTACTAGGGTACTTTGAGTCAAAGGTCTTGATTTGTCTACAGTGAACTGATTTTTGGTTACAAATGAGGTTGTTGAATTATTTAGGTTTACTTTAGGTTTGTATATAAAAGGAGTGTCTGTTTTACGTCGGCTTATCTGTTTTTTTAAGAATAAAAAAGGTTTTATGTTTGAAAGTTCTTTGATTTTAAAGTTCTGATCAGTTTAAGGTCTGGTCTTAAATCTTACCTGGGAGCTTACTCTTGAAACCAATCTCAATGTCAATGCAATTTCAATCCAATAATTATTCAATGCAATGCAATAATTATGCAAATGGGTTTAGGATTAAGAACAAAATAATTGAGCACTTTTAGTCCTTAATTGTTTTATTGTTTGTTGAACCCTGGACTATGGCGTTGACCACAAGCGAGTGATGGGCAGCGGCATCCTCTAAAATTTGCTTATCTAAGCTTGTTATCTGGAAGCCCTAAGCTGCCTGTCAGGCGCAAAACAATTGTAGAAACTTTGTTAACTTTTAGATTTTAACTTAAAGGCTTTTCAGAACTCAAAGGACCAAAAACTAAATATACTGTTTTCACAAAACAACCAAGTTTTCGTAAGGAAAACCGAATGCAATATTGTGTTTGTAATCAAAACAAGGTTGAGGTTTGATACGTTTCGATATTGAATAATTCAAGGCTGAACGTATCGATATCTTCGCCATATTATATCTATCTGAATCATAAAAGGACTTTTGTGTTTATGAATTCGCATCCTTACCAAAGATTAATGTACGTTTTACATATTAAGTAATGTATTTAATGCAACTGGATGCCGCGGAACGTGTAGCTGGTTTGATACCTGCACGGAGTAACTCTTTGTGTGATCCACAAATTGTTGTTTCGAGTCTGTGTGTTATATGAAATTGAATGTTTGTAAACGCCCACAAAACAGGAGAAAATATATATTAAAATAATCAAAAAAACGTAAGTAATTCAACATAAATCTACAATATACCTTTTTAGGGTTCCGTAGCCAAATGGCAAAAAACGGAACCCTTATAGATTCGTCATGTCTGTCTGTCCGTCCGTCCGTCCGTATGTCACAGCCATTTATTTCCGAAACTGTTGGGCCTACATAGTTGAAACTTTGTAGGTTGATGTATTTCGGTAACCGCTATTCGAATTTTGAATAAAAATTAATAAATTTAAAAATTAAAGGGGGCACTCCATACATGGAACTGATTACAAAAAAAATTTTTTTCAGTTAACATATCCGTGATGGGTGTTTATGGATAGGTCTTTAAAAAAGGCATTAAGATTCTTAAAACCATTTTTCGTCAAAATCAATTGTTTGAAAGTTAGACGTTTCCAAAGTGGAAAAATGAGTGTCCCCCCTCTAACTTTTAAAATAAGAGATTGAGAAAACTAAAAAATATATATGGTGTAGATTTCAATAGAAACTAACAACGAAAATTGGTTTGAACGAGATATCATAATTAGTTTTTAAGAAATAAAATATTTTCAAAAACCGCAAATATAACTTTGTCGTTCATACAAACACTATGTAAAACCAAGTTATTTTACAACTTTTATATTATGTCATCTACTTGCTGTTACGGAACCCTTCATGGGCGAGTCCGACTCGCACTTGGCCGGTTTTTTCAACTAGGTTAACAAGTGTCCAATATGTTAGCTATTGGACGTTTCAGAAAAATATAAGATTTTGATAAAATCTGAGATTTAGTGATCACGCTTGAATTAAAAAAATGCAAATAATGCCATCTCTAAAAGTTTCCATTAAAACTTATTAAGAGACGAGTTAAATAATTTGTTAACATTCAGTAGGTACATTGCTTCTTTAAATACTTCGGTTGGTTGATACAAAATGTAATAATCTTTTGAAAAAAAAAAAAAACTTTATTTTCATTGCGTACAGCGTATGTGGACGGAATAATGAGGAGGATGGTCAAAAGTAAATAAAAATCTAGGTTTTATTCACATCGTGCCTAGAATTTTATTTAAGAAAATATTTTTTGATTGAAATTCGCCTGAAAGTAACTCAACAATACAAAATCATGAAAGTTATTTCAGATTTAGGTACTGTAAATAATTTGCTAGACTAATAATACTTTGTGGTATTTACGGTAAACGTATTTACTGTAAGCCGATAAACGAGCAGACGGATCACCTGATGGTAAGCAATCCCGCCGCCCATGGACACCCGAAACACCAGATGCGTTACAAGTGCAGTTACAATTTTGGGGGTTAGGGATTTAAGAGTTGTTGTGGAATTGAGGATTGGGAAGATTGTGAAAGGGGTAATTGGGTTTCCCAGTAACCTCACTTACACAACGCAAGCGTTGTTTCACGTCGGTTATCTATGAGGCCATACTATCACTCCATGCGAGCCGGTCCGGCTCTCCCACACATATTTAAAAGAACATCTATTTTCAGGAACGTCATTTTGGCCTTAGCGTATTACGTAATAATTTGCTTAGGTTTAAGTCACAAAAGGTACATATCTACCTAATCTATTTATGAGATACTGAGATAACCGTAAATGTAATTTCCTCTTTTCCTGAAATATAAGTTCACAGAAAAATGACCCAAAACCATCCCCAAAAATCTACGAAACGGCTTTTATAAACATGGCTGCTAAATAAGGGTTACCACTGCTAACATCAACCTTCCCTTCCGACCACCCCTACGTGTGCTCATGACAAATATTTGTTGAACTCCGGATATCATAATAAACGGGTCGTAAAGACCCCGTGATTTTCTTTTGACACACAACCAACATAGGTAAGTGTGCTTTTAATTAAAGCCTGGATTTTGTGTCTACAGTTTTCATTTAATATCTAGGTATTATAGTTAAACCAGTGTGTGTTACGGTGTATCATTGTTATTGGGGCCTATTCCATAGAAGTATGTGTATTTATATTATTACACCTATAACAAAGTTATAATATGGTTTATTAAACAAAGCAAACATGCTCATGACAATAATATCGTTGTAGTTAAAAATTACTACTTACATAATATGTAGCAATACATTTCGTACCTTCTATAATATAACATCCTCATGTGTGGGAGAGCCACGCTTCGGCACGAATGTGTTGGTTCGACCGGAGTGATACCACGGTCTTACAGAAAATCGACGTGAAACAATTGCTTGCGTTGTGTGAGTGTGGTCACCGGGGGCCCAAATACCCTTCACCCTTCATCTGATGATGAAGTAAATGTTTGAAATGAACGATGTTTTTATTATTTCCATCTGAAGTTTTCCACTACACTACACTGTCAAATAAAGCCTTTCTATTTTTCCTTCACGCTGTATGACCACTTGCCAAAACCAGAAACCTCATTTACCCAAAACGAAATTTAACCAGTACAAAACATTATGAATGAATTAAATATCTAACCAAATCCTGCCTCAATTACGATTATCACTCTTCTTTACTTTAAACGCACATAACATACAGTAAAACTCCATACAAAACTGTGATTACATCAATTCTATGCACTTAAAGCGAGCCATCCAAAAACTAGGATCGCTTTAAAGCGCTTGCTAGAGCTGCAAGTCCAACGTTCCGCTTAGTTTCTTAGTTAATGAAGCTTGGAGACGCAGCACATTGTGTCTAGGGATAGTTTGTTGCAGAAGGATCACTGGTCCTTTGTAACGAAGATTCTTTAGAAGTAAGTTAAATCCTGTGTCATGGACTGTTTCCTATTTTATGTTAATGGTATTTTAATTTTGTTATAATACGTTTTCTGCAACATGTACCTATCGCGACAAACTAGGCGTGTCATTTGTCTAGTTTAGTTAAGTAAAATTTACCTCTGATAATTTACTCAAATCTCTACTAGACTTGCAAAATTTTAAAGATATAGTTTGTTTTATGAATTCCTTGCTCACATTTAAAAACATCAGTTAGGCACTGCTTTGCAAAATAAGTCATTTTCCATTTTAGCGCTTTTTAATCTGGGTGATGTGTATTTAAAATTATGCGATTTATATAAAATCGTAACATAAATAAAATCTTTATGTGAATGACGTTTAAGCCAGCTAATCAGAACACCGAACGCGTTCTCGTCTCAATCTCGGTGAACGAAAAGCAAAGTCATTTTATACAAAAAAAAAAAGAAATACTGTTCGCTCTTACTAACCTTCTACCTCTCTTCCCTGTCGTATGTAACAGTGTTTCTATCCAGGACGGAAGGAGCACGTCGTCGCTGCGGTTTGGGTCCGTCCTTTTACGAAGTTTTTACACAATTCCAACGAAGTGACTAACATTACTTCGCACTTTGGTCCATGGGACGTGCGGAACACAATTGCCTCTTTTTTGGTCATATGATAACGCTTTTTGTGGGAAGAAAAAGACAATTGAATGTGTTCGTTTATTTTTTTTTGCAGCGTAATGTAAATGCAATTTGAGAAGAATAGTACAAAAACAAGTAAAAGAACTCAAATCTCCTTTATTGAATGGTAAAATATTACTATCCGTATTAAATGAATGAAAGTGCAAGGAGTATTAATTTGATTGAAGAAGCGCTGCCTATAAACATCTACAATACCAAACATGTCACAATTCATCCAAATATTGAAAATACATGTGTTCATTTCCTGCATGGTACTATTATTAACATGACCCACAAATTGTTGTTCCAAATCTATCCAAACTTGTCCTTAGTTCCAATTTGACACACAATTATTATTGTAAGTTTAACCGTAATTATAAAGTTGTGACACAGTCTCGCAACCTTTCACGCGTATTATTATAATTGTCTACTTACACACTGTAACTATTATGGCCTGTAATAATAGCCTAACAACATAATTTGACATAACGTCTATAAATATTATTAGCATAATGATAGATAAGTGCTCTCCCTCTAAGCCAGGACAAGGCTTCAGCTTATAATAAGGTTTAATTTTAACTATGATCAAAATTATTACGAAGTAATTTCTTGTAAATTGTGTTAAGTGTCCTAATATCGTAGTAATATACAGCGATTTATTGAAGAATTTGTGTTCTTTAGAAAGTGTGTACCCAGTTACGTAGGTATCAGTCGTGGTAAAAATTCCTTTTTTTAAATAGTCAATTCCAAAATTATGTTGATTTTATTATACACTGTATCGTAAGTTATAACTACTTTTCCTGATCTACAGGAAAAATATTCAATAGGAATATGTAGTACCTTTGTACTTCAATTATACATATTATCTGTTGGCTTTTGTATTATATGTGTGTACATAAAATAAACATCACAAAATAGTTACGTTTTAACAACTCTCATAAAAACATGTAACAAATTACACCCTGTAACAACAGCTAACAAAAACATAACCAAACAAAGATGGCACCTTAATCAAAAGACAATTTATGCCTTCATCGACGAAGGGACCTTTTCAAAGGTAGACCCTGGACATACCCAATATAGAACAAACAAAGCTGTGTAAGGTCAATACCGCCATAACTCAGCCCTGTCCCTACTATATCATCCATATATTTGTTATAAATCTGTGGATTACATGACTCCTCTATTGATGAAGTGATTTATTTATTTTTGTGATTTGCTTGCGGATTGGGTTAGTCTAGGTTGGTGATGAATGTGGAAGGTTACACTAGAAAATGTTGCGTTTGTTTTGGGTAGTATTTTCTCGAAATTGACTAGTGGGTCTTTCGTAATTGAATTTGAACAAAATACTGAGATTTGATACTAACTGTTGTTGAGTTATGTACTAAAAAGTTTTATGTCAATTTATTATGATTTAAAACCGTTCCATAAAACATTTATAGCATAGAAATAATTTATAATATAGCAAGAGGCCATTGAGGGGTTAGGAATTTTAGGGCTCATTCACATTATGCAAGCGTTGTTCCATGTCGGTTTTCTGTGACGCCGTGGTATCACTCCAGTCGAGCCGGCCCAAATGTGGCGAAGCGTATGGCTAGTACCGATATTTGTACGATTTAATCGTTGTGTTCCCACACAACAACAACTAATCTTTTGCTTAGTTGCTACAACTAATCTCTTAAGTCAATGTCAATAAATCCATCACAAAATCCCATACGTAATCTATTATGACAACACAGTTACTATGTACGAAAACACTAGAAACTAAAAGCTAGTCCATGTAATAAGTCTTCGTGGATACATGATTTATCATATAATCGTCTTGTTTTCCCACTAAACGATAGTTGCCTGGTTATTTACTGACACGAGAGAAGTAAATAAGTAGTTTTCGAGGAGTACTCGTTAGATTGAGTTATTGAAGTTGTAAGGGTAATTACAGTGCGATAGATTGGTGTGATGTATCGCCCATGTTACTCGTATATTGGCACTTACGAGTATGCTATAATTTGCTTGTTAGTGTAATAAGTTCGCTTCAGTAATTTCCATGGAATAATATCTTGTGTAAATAAGTTTTGTGGATATTTTTAGATATGTGTGTGGGAGTATTGTTTTTAGTTTTTGTTTTGGTTTTTCGTGGAATAGAGTGAGGTCATTGTGTTTTGTTACTACAAGAAGTACTGAAGTTAAATTGTATTCTTATGAATGATTATGAACCCAATACCGAAGATAGTAAATTACATTTTCAATCCGCGAGCAATGACTTGTTTCGTTTTCTTATTTCCTTGATTACAGCAAAATATTTACCATATTATCACTTACAAACAACTCGAGAACATTTCATATTGAGAACAGAACCAACAAATAGTTGGCATAGTTGGATCCAATATGTTTTGTCATTTCAAAGCATCAGTCAAAGTAATCAGAGATACAATATAGTTTGGGCCAAAGCGAGGGCTTTTATTCGAAACCATTTCATGTTACGACGCTTTACACTGAGGGACTTTAGTATTCTAGATTCCTTGGAGTAGCGGTTTAATCAAATTTCCCTTCAGACGTGATTGCTATGATATTTTTTGTAAGATGTGCTGTGTCCTCTGTTTCTGAGACAGAGGGATACATTTTTTATTTTTTTGAGGTTTGTCGAGTGATGGTTTGTTATTTAATTCGGCTTAGATATTTGGGTTGAAAGAAGTACTTTTTAGTAATGTTACTTAATCAATTCACAACACCTCGATGAATCGGGATGAAATTTGGATTAGGGATAGATTATAGTCTGGAAAAATACATGGGCTACTTTTTATTACACTGAATTGCGGACGAAGCCGCTGGCAGAAGCTAGTATATAATAAATAACTATTAACAAAAGTGTCTTCAAGGATGTGTATGATCTACTCGTATAACCACTTTAAATAAAAATAACAACGATGAAAACTTTTTTGCTACAATTTAAAATTTTTACCTCATTCTTACGTCGTCATCAAAACAGCGACTAACGAGGTGTTAAAACTCCCGAAAAAAAGTTAAAGGATCCTCATCCCGAAAATATAGTCAGAAAATCGCGAGAGCTCGTCACCAAATTATAAAAATTGCTTTTAAAAATCACAACCAACACTCTGACAAGAAAATTAATTACGGGAAAAACGCAATTTCTCACAAAAATTGCTTGGCGCTTCCGTCCTTTCGTACTAGCTACGATAATCTACGAGGGATTGAATTTTAATGGTATGGTAATGTATTTTTAATTTAGTTTAGACCAAGTTATTTGTAATTTGTTTTAGATTTGTCTACAAACATGTTTACGTGATTAAGTTATTTTGTGAATAAAGGTGTACTTAATTTGGTTTCGGAGCTTTGTGTGGATTTAGGGGGAGTTTCAAGGTCACCCTGCCCTTGCGGTGTTGGGGGAATTTTTAACCGACTTCAAAAAAGGAGGTTCTCATCTTGTTCAGCGCCAATAAAATATTCTGAGTAGAATTAAATTAAAATTTATTGCTTAGGATATTTTATATAATCACTTACCTTTCCATTTCAAATATGTCGATAAACATGATTTTATATAAGTCCTGTTTAGTCAAAAACCGTCCGTCCACTAAAACTATTTTTTAATGACAGTAACGCACTTGTAACGCCTCTTGTGTTTCGGGTGCCCATGGGCGGTGGCGATTGCTTACCATCAGGTGATCCGTCTGCTCGTTCACGGCTTATATCTACCATAAAAATAATATATAATATAACATTCCCAAATGCAAAAATAAGTGGTTATTTTGGTCTCATATCATAACTTTCCTGATTGGGCAGTTGCGTTTACGACCAAAAGTCTACGAAGGAACGTCCATAACGTCTGAAGATAAATTCACATCTCCAAAGTCTTTAAAGTATTATTATGTTTCGAGTTGACACAATAATAAATTATTGTGAATAAATTCTCGCTACTGCTTTTATCTTTGTTATTAATGGTGAGAAGATATTAATTTTGTTGCCAGTCGAGATTATGTTTGTTAAATCTTGGCGTATTTATTTACGTGGTGTAAGTCTTTACTGACTTTATGGGAAAAGAGGGTGTTTTAGTCTGTCATAAGCTATTTTTCTTACCTTTATATATTTTTTGCGGTAATCTTTTTTGTTACGTTCAGTATACTTTAAAAGTTTGCGTTAAGCATACCAGATGGTAACTGGTTACCATAGCCTACAAATGCTTGCAACACTTGGGGCATTACATGTGCTTTTCTTGAAGTACCTTAAATTGCCTACTGGAAAATCTTCGGAAAAAACTACTGTTACATTAAATATAAATTGGGTGAAATTAAAACGAATTTATAGATTCCATACATTTATTCTATTATCTCGTTTTGATACAGTGTATAAACAGTGTGTTTCGTAATTATATGTTTTATAAAAAATGCATAACTTTTCAAAGGATCAAAATCGACAAGATTACAATTAAAAACAAAAATTAAAGTAAAGAATTATCCATGTATACCAGTACTATGGTTTGTGTTTTAAAAGTAAATATTAATTATGTTTTCGTGACTATTTTTTATAAAACATAAAATCAATGAAAGAAATACGTTACACAATTAAAATACACGTTACAGAGTGACTAGAGTTTGACTCCAATCTACATAGTTTGGCACCTTTACACTAAACTTTATATCAAATGTTTTGAACATACAATAATTACACACTTACATACTAACAGCTACTTAAATACTAGGACCATACAAGATGTTACTTGCATAAAAACATGACTTTTCGTGTGGTTAAAATATCTGTAGGAAACACTTTTGAATTAACCCATCATGTGCCGGAACGCAGATCCACGCAAGACAATGTATTTTTCATTGTTGTCTTAAACAGGTAACTGAGAATTAGTAATGGATATTTAAACATATGATTGTACTCATGATTGCTAACCACTTTCCTAAAGACTTTTTTCGTATTCTCATTTGATCAGTCACCATATATATGAAAGCTTAGACAAATTAATGAAATACTTTTTGTATTTGCGTACTTTACACTTGAAGTATTTTCTTTATGAAAAATATGAGGATTTATTTAATTTATTTTTTGTTTTAACCACACGAATCGTTGTTTTAATTTAGTAACAACCTGTATACAAAATGTTTGGTTCGAGAGATCTAGACCGTCGTGGCCGTACAAAATAGTAGACCGAAATGTAGATACTTTTCTAAATAGTCCCTGTATCTTGTTCTCTACTTACCTCTTTATAATTAAAACACGATTTGAAGTTCACTATACAATGAACTAAATATATAACATTATATACTTCAAAAAGATATGAAGAGAATTTACATTTTTGCTATAAAAATGGAAAAGATACTTTTTTTTTTTTTCATTTTATTTCATTATGTTATCGGCTTACTGACGTAACTGTTTGATGAGGAACTCGACTAGTTTCAAGCCACGTAGCAGCGCGACTGTCGCCGCGTCGTGTGTCGCGGAATGCTGCTCATGAATGTGAGTGTGCTTCTAGCATGGCTTAAAACTAGTCGAGTTCCTTGTCAAACAGTTGCGTGAGCAAGCTGATTACAAAATAATTATATTATATCTCATGAGAGTTATAAAAAAATCTTTGCTTGATGTAATACATACGTACAATATCGAATTTAAGATTACAATAATAGCTAAATGGACACGTATTTGCGAACTATACAAACTCTGTTGGTATTACATATTCTTGAATAATATTGTGACAATATATCCTAAGATATAGGCCGAACAAATACATTAATATTATTAGCAAAGTCAATATTTGTATCGATGAAACAATATTTGTATTTCTCGGATATATTAATAACATCAGATTAATTAAATTGAAGCAAAATGAATTAACAATAACAATATTTACGATTTTGATGTAAAAGAAAATTGATAGTGCATCGCTTTCTTTAAAAAATGTTTTATCTTCTTTTTTCGTTTTTGTTTTGATTTAATATTATTTTAGTTTTATTTTGTTGTTTATCGCTGCTTTGTCTCTGGTGTCCAAAAATATTATTTTGTGTCTTTATTTCTAAGAAATGTGTTATAATTAGTTTTTTTTCTTTTGACTGATTTCTTTATCGGTCTAGCAAGCAAGGATAATTAATGTTATTATGTCTTTTTCGGAGATGATGCAAGAGAGAGATTTTCCGTTGTAGATATAATTATTATTAGATGACTTTTATTGGTATAACAAATAAATAAGGTATATTAGTCGTCGATGGCCTGAAGGTTTAATACTGCTTCTTATATATGGGAGCGCATCAACGGCAAGTACCAAAGTGAATTTTTCCAAGTCTATAAATAACCTTAGAAAGTACATTATATGTACTTTCTAAGGTATCAGGCAGTACATTATATGTACTTTCTAAGGTTATTTAGACACCAGTGACTAACGGTGAAGGAAAGCATGGTAAGGAAAACCCGGCTTATAATTTCTAATTATAGGTTTGAAATCGCTAACCCGCATTGAGCAAGTGTGGTGATTAATGCTCAAACCTCCATGCGAGAAGAGGTTTTTGGTCAGCAGTGGCCACTTATAGGTTGTTGATGTGTGCAATAAATACTGTAGACAGTGCTACCATTGTATTTCTATAGTAATATAAATGATTAAAGGTTACCCGTAATTGAAAAGACATTTCTATGTACAAGCTTTGTATAAATAGGCACGAATATTTATTTATTCGTCATTGCAAAGTCCAGTTTGGAATATAAGAAATAATAGATTCGTAGTTATTAAGCTAACATTAATTTACTTTTACAATTCGTTTTTTTATAATTATATTAAAACATTAAAATTACAATTATTATATCCAATTCGTTTAATGTCACCTTATGTCTAAAAATGTTCACATTTATTAAAATTACACAGTATACATGTACGTACATATAAAATATTATATTATACATAGTTTCATTAAAATTACTGACCACCGTAAGAACCTTTTGAAAAATACTCGACTTAATGTATGCCTAGACAAGAGAACTCTCCGCGTGATATCTTGAATATATTATAGTCAACAGTTTTTTCAACCTCTTTTAAGCCTCTATCTAAAGCCTCCATTGTAAATGACAACACACTACGCGAAACTACTGAACGGATTTTGATGGTATACAGACAGGGTATGAGCTGACTTGGGTAATAAGATAGAAGCAGCTAGCAGAAGCTAATACCTCTTATGATTTTCACGTGAATTCTACGATTACTTTGGAATGTACGATGGATATTCCGACTGTACTATGTTGGCTGCATATTGCATCGTCATTTACATGCTATTCACGTCTAAAGGTCTCTGTCATGATTTGACACTAGTCAAGTTACCTCAAACAGTAAGTAATTCATTCAACATATATTTAAGTCGAGTAATTTTCAAAGATAAATGAACTACGGCATATTAAGACGTTGTTTAATAAGTCTACAGGAAAGTATCATCCCTTCTTCGTTGCGGTGGATGGCAGTTGTTGTTGATCTGCTGGTCGGGCAGATGTAAACGAACCTTTTTGGAGTTTGTGCTGTTGCACTGGTGTAGACGCTGCTTTGGAAACTTCACGCTGTCGTCTTTTACCTGGGTAGAAGAAATTAAATGTATAGTTACGTAAAATTAGACATGCGAGCTTGCTTAGGCACGAGTGTGAGTGAGATTACCAGAGGCTCAATAAAATTACCCGCCTGCCTAATCCCCAATTTTCCAACAACCCTTAAATTCCTGACCCTCAAAAGGCGGGCAACAGATTTTATAACTTATATTATATTATTTAATTTATAACACCTCTGGTGATTTGGGTGTCCTGGGCAGCGGCGATTGCTTACCATCAGGTGATCTGCCTGCCGCTTTACCGGCTTATATCGTAAAAAAACCAAAATGCATGGGCATAACTCCTGTACTACTGGAACAATCCTGTTTATTATTAGTATTTGAGTGAAATTTATATTAAAGGCAAATTCGACGCATTCACCGGAAAAAATGTGGTATTTTCGATAAATAACAATTATTCAATGTTTTGCAATATTGGAAACTACCAGCATAAATAAAAAGGCCAAAATCTTATATCGAAAAAATGTTAGCCTGGAATCAATCAAGCGATGGAGTCAAAGTAATAAAACTAGAGATGTAGGAATTTTAATATTCCGAGTAAAAGTTCTTTGGGACTTGGATTTTGGGGAAACTTTTCCTGCAAATTGATGTGATAACAATTCTTCGGGTCAATAATTTAAGTAAGACCTTAAAAAATTTAATCTTATTAATTTATTGGGATTGGGTCGACATTTTTTTCTTTACTTTTTTATGTAATAAGCTGATAAACGTAACTTTAAGTACAAGTATTGAAGTTTTGACGCTTTTATAATTGTATGTACAACACAAACATAGTGATCATGATGTATTATATAGTTTTAGTGTACGCAAGTAGACAGAATAGAAAAAAAATTTCTTTCATTTTATTTTATTTTCTATAGCTGCTGAAGGGTCGACGTTTGGCCACTATCTCGCCTGGTGGTAAATGATGATGCGACCTACGATGAAGTACGACTAAGCAACCTAGGAATAATACCTGAATAGGTTGCTACACACGGTTTACGGTTACACGGTATGACCTGGGTGCCAAATGAACTCAGGAAACATAGACTCTGGCAAAGAATTCCACTTGTTAGCAGTTCACACAAGGAAGCTTGAAGTCAAAACTCAAATAAAATAGAAGCATTAGGTGCCAGTAAGCTACATCAACAGTTAAACTAAAATTCAATATAAAAATCACCTTGTACCAAGATAACAGAAGCTGAGAGGCACCAACAAAATATATTCTTTATTTTAAATTCTAAGCTTATATTGCTAGAGTTGCAATTCGAAAAACCAATATGTCTACATTTTAAAGTGAAATTGGAGACAGGCGAAATTGTTCACATGCCGAACGCTTGCTTTGTTTTCTTTGAATCCAATTGTCTGCACTGGTTTGCATGTTTCTAAAATAGTTTCAAACCAAGTTGAGGTTGAATGTACAACTTCTAAACAATACCAATTAGATGGAACTAGACAAATGGTTTTTGTTGTGGTCCGATTGTTTTTTTTTATATGCTACATACTAGCTGACCCAGCAAACGTTGTTTTGCCTTATAAATTATTTGTAGAAAATAGATAGTAGCTGATTCTTAGATCTACTGAATATTCATATAAAATTTGGTAAAAATCGGTAAAGCCGTTTCGGAGGAGTACGGTAACTAACATTGTGACATGGAAATTTTATATTATACTAGCGGACCCGACAGACGTTGTCCTGTCTACACGTTAATTTGAAAATTTTAAACTTTTTTAATAAGCTAAAACATTCTGGACCTTTTTGATGAAAATTATTATTCAAATGTTATGACAATATCTAACGTCATTATTATTTGACACTGCGATGGTAGCGCCGTCCGTCGGATCCGATGTAAAACATTCCAAAATCAACAACTACTAATAAATTAAAAATTAATTAAAAAAACATTGTCCAGCGGACAAAATTGTGAATCTAAACCATTCTCAGATCCTCTTGAACACACACAAAAAGTTTCATCAAAATCCGTCTAGTCGTTTAAGAGGAGTTCAGTGACATACACACGTACAGAAGAATTATATATATAAAGACGTACAGAAGAATTATATATATAAAGATTAGATTACATAGGACAAAACTGATGAAAAGTGGGTGTTACATAGTTTTGTGCAACTCTACACCTTCCGGGATTAAAATACGAGATTATATTACGATAACGATATTTTTAAATTGAACTTTAATATAAAAGAATTGCGTATCAATGAACTAACAAAAATATCAGGCAATAAATAAATTGTGACGCCTTCAGTTTTGTGGACCCAAAGTAGAAATATCATTCCATTTCTGATGAAGCAATTTATGCGCGAGTCGAGTAGTGCGTTTGAATTCATATGACTTATTTTTGTGTGAGGCTTTGAGATGGATTCTCGACAGAAGTCGGAATAGAGTGTAGTTTCTGATATAGATTAGTACCACTGTAACTTGGTTTGCTTGCTCAGGAAGTTTTACACTTTCAGAGAATGATACAAACGACTAGACTTTGAATAGACAGATACATACATAACGCCCCAGCTAATAAATTTATTTTCATTTATTTGCAAGAAATACATTTTTTTATACTTAACAGGATGTCGCTTGGCCACCATCTGGCCTGGTGGTAAGCGGCGGCCGACGATAGAGCACGCATATGACATATTTTACAAATAAAGATTTTACAACCTAAAAGCATTGTATTCTGCCTGCACATATACTTTTATATATTAGACCTAGTAGTACACATCTCGCGCACGGTTCTAAACTCTAGAAGTCTATTATGATTACTGAGAACTTTTTTGAATACCGAAAAGTTTCAACAATGCGTAGCCCAACTCGAGACTCAGACCAACTCGTTAAATGACATAGTTTAACTTATATATCAGATTTTGATCCAAGTCTATGTCACAAAGGACTTGCTAACAACATAAATGTAGGTTACAAACTCCGTATTGGTGGAGAAATTGTTTAAACATTTCAGTGAAGTTTCACGCTTCACAGGTCTTTCACTTACTACTGAAACATGCTTCATCGCACGTGACTGCCCCTTGAAAACATGTTGGTACTATATTCCCACCCACACGCTTAGAAAACTGTGCTTCTTTGAAATTGTCTCTTCGATGTTAGAGCTAGATATAAAATTTTGTTCGAACGTGTCTATGTAGGTGATTGAAAAGTTTTTGAGTGTGAGGAGTAAAAGGCAAACTTAGTTAGTTTTGAGTTTGTGATCAGACAGGCTCGTCGTTGCCGAGCAAAGGATCTCGGAGTTGATTTAAACGACGGGTTCTACATATACTAATGAAACTTGCAAAATTAGATATTCATTTATTTTGCGTCTATTGCATTAAGTAACATGACTCGTAGAACCCATTGTTTAGGTTATAGTTCTCACAATGCGCTTTGCTAACATAGAGTCCATATTTGTAACCGAAGTATGACCATATATATACTTAGTCCTATTACAGGTATCTTTATCGGTCTCATATGTACTCTGAAAGTGTAAAAGGTCTTAAAATAAGTTGGAACTTACTCGTATAGTCAGTTCATGCCTAGTCCGTCGATGTGATGACGTCAGCAGCTCAGTGTGTGCCCGCGATTCGTTCCCAGCAGGACTGTCACTCGCCCGCACCCAACACCATAGCCATTTGTATGGAGGAATGTTCCTGTTGAGATAAGAAAATTTTCCTTGTTTATAACATTGGTTCTGTCATTAAGTTATTATTATTATGTCATATACAACTATCCAAATGTCCACATTTGTTACAATAGAAAATCATTCGGATTCTAAACGACGACCGATTTTCTTTCAAAATTACGTAATTGAACTAACGAAACAATGTAACTAAGAATTGTATTTAGAACTTGATTGAAAAAGAGTAACCTATGGAGTTTCTTAGGACCATAGGAATACATGGAGATAATATGGAGTTTCCTAGGTTTCATAGGAATCTACGCATTGGAATTAGCAAATAACTTTTTCACTTAAATATTTTGTTTGGCCTTCAAAACTGCCTTCCTGGTCTAATTAATATAAATTATTTTGACTTTGACTTTTATCGTAAGAACTGACATCTCACAGTAGAGACTGCACATTACACAGAGACTAAGCAGCAGCACTTTCAGATAAGATTGAAAATTTTATTCTGTGATTTCCAATATTTTTCCTTTGGCCGACGCTAATGGAGATTATAAAAGACCTTCTTACGTAGTCTATACTTCAGTAGTGGCCTGCTACGACCTATTGATGTATTATATATAATATATAAGTTGTATTACATGGTAAGTACATTCGTACTCGACAAATTCTGTCACGAGTGTATAAATAATTAACAATTTTCAATCAACCGTCTTAATTAATTTCGTTAAGAAAGTTGTGGAGCACATACCAATTATCGCGAGTTAATTACATTTGATGTGTAGGTACGTAAAGCCAGAAATGTTTCTCAAATGTTTAATTAGTACATCAGCTCAATTTTAGTTGGGACTTTGAATTAATTTACTTAATGTAATAAAGTTTCCATTTAATATTACATTATTATAATATATTTTCTTTGTGTAATATAATAATGATTTTACCTATTTGTAGAGTGTGAGCGTAGGTAGTGGGAGGTTTGTGTACGTCAAGTACCTAATCAAGTTTTATTTGCTTAAATAATTACGTTATAATATTTGAATGATTACGCTAATATTAAAATTCGGATTTTATATTGTATTTAATACTGTGATTTTATAATGTTTAAAATAAAGTAAACTACTTTACTTCAAATTGAAAATCACAGACATTTTTAATTTGTTCCTAAAAAACCTTCCACGCAAAAGAGGTTAGAAGAGATTTTATGAGTTGCATGATACTTCATGTATACGCGTCTGATAGTAAGCAATCGCCGTCGCCCATGGCCACACGAAACACCAGAGGTTTTACAAATGCGTTGCCGGCCGTTTGGGGATTAGGAATTTAAGGGTTGTTGAGGAATCGGGGTTCGAGGAGATTGGGGTGGAAAGTAATTGGGCCTCCGGTAACCTCTTTCACACACCGAAACAAAACGCAAGCGTTGTTCTACGTCGGTTTTCTGTGAGGCCGTGCTATCACTCCGATCGAGCCGACCTATTCGTGCCGAAACACAGCTCTCCCACACTTATATGTATGCAATAAAGAAGAATCATACAACACACTACACATAATGAAACAACACTTCTCTACCGAGAACTCATTACACACGACCGTATTTAACAGAAGACATTAAAGAAGCAACAGATAGTCACTCAAACCGCAATATACAAGACAAGTTTATGACCTCAAAAGCATAAACCGTTTAGTAGTTAAGTGCATTTTGGCGTCACAAACTCGATTTGAGTACCGTTAGAGGCTAGATGGTGTCGTTACAAGATATTTAAGACCTATTCTTGTTTTAAAAGGCTATTTCTAAAGTAAAAGCTTGTTTTGTTCATGTTTATGAAATAGCCAAACTATGGAGCTGTTTTTTGCGGTGGAGAGATGGGTAAAGAAAAATGGTAAGTGTATTTTTGTAACAGTACTTTTTTGTTTCGGCTAAGTCTATATTAATTTATTCATTCATCCATATTAATTTTGACATATTATGTAAATTACATGAAATGATTAATTATTGTGTTATCGGCTTATTCACGTAAGTGTTTGACGAGGAACTCGATAACATAATAATTATATTAGTATGTCTCACGAAAGTTATATCCAAAATTACATGAAATAATGTTAAAGTTTTCTAAATGGAGTTAGGTATTCCATTAAGAAATTATAAAATCACAGTATTATTACGTCGTGAAAAATTAATACTGCAATAGTAAAAAACAACGTCTTTAATATTATCACGACTATAAGTACATACAATAGCATCATTTCAAAGATAAGTAAACTTAAATAATCTAAATATAAAATAATTTCAAAACATCAAAATTAACGATTTAACGATCCATTTATTCAACGTAAACGATAAATTAAGTCTAATTACTATTTATAAATACCGTTTTACTTACTACTCACAAAGTTACAGTTTTCATTACAGACGATTAAATAAGGTCGGCTCTAAGGTACCTACTGAAAATTCTCTCTTCAGTATTAAAAGTTTTTACTTAAGGATCTTAAGGACTCGGGTCATTTACAAAAAATAAATAGCATAATTTATTCTGAAATTTTACTTTACTTTATTCAAGTGTAGGGTCCCAAAGAAATGAGTTTATCTTACGAAATAAGTAATGAAATTACTGCTATTTTAAGGACACTTAAAATAGAGGTAGATTAGATTAAACGGTAATTTTGTGTCATATAATAGGTTATATTATAATATGATGTAGTAAACTCATACTATATGATGGTTATTATAATTAAAAACCAAAAAAGTAACATTATTATAAATTAATTTGCAAATATGGAAAACATAGTTTAAATTCAAGTGTGAGCAACAAAAAAGCCCGCAGAATAAGAATCATACCTCTATCAGATTTTATAATACTTATTTTAATCGTTAAATAAAGGCTGGTTCTGATCATCTTTTACATTAAAGTAGCATTTAATACAAAATACCAACGGAATATTCCAGAAAAAATACGAGTACGTAACTTCTCAGTACATTCTCTTTAAACATTTTTACGCAAGAAAATCCAAATTGCCCAGATTAGTTTAATAAAACCTCATTTTATAAAGCACTGTATTTTTATACCGGGCTCGTATTTTAAAAGGTCTTTGCTTAAGATGATGCTATAAGGTGTTATAACTTCGCAAATTGGGGCTTTTTGTCACCTAGATCAATTTCGGAAGGATTAGTGTTTGAGGTCAATGGAAACCTTTTACTATTTTGTTATCCTAAAACCTAATGATTTTCAGAACCCGGATTTATGTGAGTTATAAGTGAAAGAGCCATGGTTCGCACGAATAGGCCGGCTCAATCGGAGTAATACCACGGCCTCATAGAAAACCGACGTGAAACAACGTTTGCGGATAACACATATTCCAATCTTCCAAATCCCCGATTCCTCAACAACCTTCAAATTCCCAACCCCCAAAAGACCGGAATGGGATTTAATACCTCTGGTGTTTCGGATGTCCATGAGCGGTGACCATTGCTTATTATTGCCATTAGATGATTCATCTGTTTTTTTCAACAATTTTCTTTTACTTTTTTATTATTCTTCTCTATTTATTTATTTTTCTCTTATTGCTTCCAGGACATGTTCACCCAACTGATTTTCCTTTGATTTTATTACAACCCACACATTAAATCAAATTAAACCAACGCCAGTGTTTCTAGATACCTGTATCTAGAAATAAAAATCTAACTATAAACTCACCTTAGGCTAACAAATATTCTGTTAGAGAATATGAAGTATATGACAGGGTTGGCTGCAGAGTTGAGCGGTGCCAGGCTCTGAATGAGCGAGGCGATGGCTATGTTCCCTTGCGTGTCTGGAACGTAGCCGTAGACTTGCAGCAGGTCGAAGATCATGTATGGAGACCAGCATAGCACGAAGACTGCAAAAAAGGTCAAACGTTAGTTAGGCTGTTGATGTGTTGATGATTTTGAGGGAGGATTTGGAGCTTCGGTTTTTGCTAAATAAAAAATTGCGTAGAGAACGTATGTAAAGCTGCAAGTTATTTAAATTCACATAATATGTACCTACATTTATGCTAAGGGTTTTAACACGTAAGATAGTGTTAAGGTATTTAAGATAAAGTTTGTAGAAGTGTGTATAGTAAAAGTTTTTTTTTGAGCTGATTTTTTATTTCACTTATATAGTTTTTAGTTTATTTCTCTCTGTAAAACGTTAAAAAAAAACTAAATAAACTTAAAAATGTTTTAGCTTATGTTGTGGTTATTATTACTATTAGGACTATGCTTTTAGACTGTAATCCATATCTAGACCTAGCAACAATCTAAATTATTTCAAGGCCAATCTCAATCAAGCCAATCTCAGTTGGAAACAATGGAAATGTCTTGTTAGAACTTCGTACAATATGTATCTGCTTCATTGGCTGACCACGTCAAACCGAGCGAAGAGAACTAATGATTAGGCTAGCCACTGTGACCATCGGATCGGTTAATTGTATAGCTCTCAATAGATTTGGGTTAGGATTCTGTTCTATTGTTCCATATTATCATTATTTATCGAAAACTGTAGTGAAGTCGAAGCCAGGCTTCAATTATGATTAATTTATCAGAAGTGTTTAATGGAGGAGGAAATAGCGTCATCTCTATTATAGTCAGATAAAATGTGTCTACATTTTTTCACCTCATCTTTCACCATAATTTTGGTGCATTCGCAGTAGGTGATGAACGCTACAGTCATCACACGAATACGCCCGTTTTGGAGATTGACCCAGTAATACTTTCAGACAGGATGGCAATATTAATACTCAGAAAAACACTAAAAAATTCTACTTCAATATAAGGTGACTTAATCTGGTTAAAAATTGGCTCTGTTACAGTTAGATTTGAGTAATTCATGATATATTACATTGGGTAGAAATGTGGGCAGAAATTATGTGACAATTTTAATATTATTATTAATGGGCATTACCGAGACTTTCACCGTATAAAACGAGTGTTCCCAAATGTGAAGTGTTAACGACATTTAAACGTTTTGTTTATTTAAATGGCAGATTATTCCAAAGCCCCTTTTTGCACCTCGTTGGCTATTAGATTAAAAGATGAATCATGTGTTTAACGAGGGACGTAAAGTGACGGGGCAAATACAGGCTTTGGAAGGCAAACACCCCATGAAAAGAACCACGGGTTGGGGTTATTTCGGGCAAATATTACGGTTGTATGCAAGAAATAAATATAAACAAGGGAAATGGGATTAAATACAATGGAGCATAGGTAATTGGGATAGATTATTGTATTGTGGCATATTTTTGTTTGGATATATGTATGCAACCTAAACGATTTATTTATATGGTCATATTTGTGTTTGTCTTGCCAAAATTATGGTTTGAAACATTGGGCTGTTGATTTATTCTATAATTAGGTGGATAAAGAATAGGAGAGTGAATGAGTTAATGACTGCACGGTTGGCGCGTTGGCTGGGCAACAGGCAGCCGTATAACGAAAAGCGGGTTCGCACACCGAGCAACTCTTTGTGTGATCCACAACTTGTTGTTTCGGGTGTGAGTGTCATGCGTATGTGAATTTGTATGTGTGTAAACGCACCCACGATACAGGAGAAAATCTAAGTGTGGGCCAAAATAAAAAATTAAAATTGTGTATACGATACATTTACTACGTAACGTTCAACAAAAGCCAATGTAATTAGGTATACCTATTTGCTATTTTTCTGAGACCTAACTGTACCTATAAAGTAAATCTTAAGAACTCTTCAGTACCTAGGTAAACGTTTCATAAAGCTACCCAAGAAAAGGAACTTCACATCAAACGAAGGAAATATTACAAAATTGGTAAATGATCGTCTACAGTGACTACTAACGATATTCTTTTGAGATTAACCCATAAAGCCGTCCGTTTTTTACAACACAAGTTTTTAAAGTCGCCACGCTCGGGAGTGATTATCGTCCCGGGCGGAATGTAATCTTCGAAGTTCTGGAACTTTCCATGTCGATACTGGATGAAAATTGACTGGGAAACGCTTCTTGTAGAGGAACCTGTTTGATTACTTGATTAAATGCGAGTAAAAGCTTGTAGGTTTGTGAGAAAAATATGTTTTGGATTTATTTATTTCATGTCTGTAATTTTTATTACTTCTGCAGTTTTCCACTTAAATGTCCAGTTAAATAGTTTCTAAGTATTTTTGAAATGTTAATTCATTTCTGAATGTATACGATTACACATGTATACGATTTAAATCCTAAATGACTAAAAGTTCCGTGGTAGTAAAAAACTGAAGCTTGACTTTGAATACTAACCGTCCGTATTTAGAGTCATTTAAGGGTTACTTACCCCAGGTTTTAGCAAATGTTACGATACGAAATCGTTACTACGGAATAGTTTAAGTTAACATAAAATGTCTCCGAGTTCAGCTGTAAGTAACTAAGCACTTTAAGATAATAAAAAACTTTATACATCAAAATTCTATGCAAACCACAACATTTTTCCGACAGTTAAATTCCCAAGCCCGTGAATCATATTGAAACTAAACAGATATTGTACTTGCAGTTATTACTTTTTTACGCCTAAAGGTCAAATCTCTTAGAAAGCAATAAGAAATGTAACTGCCATCGCGATATGACAAGAGACCACAAAACTGGTGACAATAAAACCGTTTTACGATGTCCTCCATCATGTATAAATGTTGAAACTGTTGTCTCGGAGCTTACAAATACTTGACATTAAATTGTGCTAAATTATGTATTAACACTTTGATAGTTATTACTTCTTAGTACTGTTTGAGACGCTGAAGTGGATGTAATGTGGCGTCTCTTTAATGAAGAATTGACTGGTTGGCGCGGTGGCTGGGTAACCGGCTGTGCACGGGTAGCGGGTTCGATTCCCGCATGGAGCAACTCTTTGTGTGATCCACAAATTGTTGTTTCGGTTCTGGGTGTCATGTGTATGTGAACTTGTATGTTTGTAAACGCACCCACGACACAGGAGAAAACACTAGTGTGGGGCAACGTTAAAAAAAATGTCATGTTTGTAAACGCGACGCACGACACAGGGAAACATCCTAATGTGAGGGCATCGATATGAAAAATAGGGCACTACACATAATGTACAACACTAAAGTTTTCAGTTATGTCATTAAGTAGTCGCAAGTGTGACTGTTGAAAAATAGGGCAATTTCCCTATAGGTTGATTAAACAGGCCAGTTTTTTAAATTTTTGACACCAGTAACAGCACGCAATTTAGATTAGAATGACCTTTACTCGCATTTCGTTTTAAAAAAGTCCCGTTATTCTAACTGTTCTCTTAAATTGTAGACCTTTCATAGTCGGTTGTGCTAATTTATTATATTGATTTCTATTATACCCTAAATCTTGTAAATGCCAGCAAATCTTACTACTTTACTGCTCACAAAGTTGCTTGTGAGATTTTATAGATGCTATGAAAGGGTTTATAAGCAAAATAAAATCGCAGTAAATTAATTTTGTTTACTTTCCTGAATTTAGGACTTGAACTAGAAATACTGATACGAAATAGAATTATTTATTCTGAATGATAGATTAAAGTATTGATATTATATTGTATGAAATAGATTATTTTTTATTCTAAATGATTGGTTAAAATCTTAAATTCTATCACGTTCAATATTATACTTAGTTCGGGCTTCTAAATAATGTCAGGACAGCATAACATCTTGTCCAAAATTACTTTTAACACACACACACACACACACAAAGTCACGCCTTTTATCCCCGAAGGGGTAGGCAGAGGTCATTCGCAGCTACGGACTACCTAACGGGTTTACCGGGGCTCTGGTTCGTAAAGCAAGAGTAGGAACGCGGTGGTTTTTAGTCAGTAAGAGCCTGACACTCCCTCTCGGCTCGCCCAAGGCGAGAGAAGTCATTTGATGATTTTCCCCCTAAATAGGCAGAGGTGCACATTACGGCACGTAATACCGCTATACAATGTACACCCACTTTTCACCATTAATGTTATAAGTCCCATGTAATAGGGGGTGAGTCTATTGCCATATACTGGACATTATTTTTAAATCCTTTTTAAATCACCCTCCCATTATTTTGTATTTTCAACCAAATCCAAAATGTCACGTTAATAATATCACTTTGTTGTTTTGTTCGCGTGTCTGTCCGTCAGCGGGCGACGTGTTTGTGTAAGGGGAACACGGAATAGTCATTTCACTAATAACAGAGTAACATACTGAGGTAACATGATTATGTTGTGCGACAATTATTTTCGGTTACGTGGACTTTTTGCTTGTAAATAGGTTGAAAAGATTTGGTATGTTATCGTTCGTGTTCATATGTTAATAGGCAACAGTCCCCCACTTCACATCAGTATGTAAGTAGGTAACAAAAGGGTTGTTCCTTCAACGACAAAGTAATTATTTCATCTAGGTAGTAAATCTATTAGAAAAGCTAAAAGTCACGACACACTCGTTAACAGATTTAATATTAAGTTTAGTGCAAATGCTTTTTGGTTTATCTAAAAAATAAAGTAGAAAAATAATTAATTATTATGTTATCGACTTAATCACCTCACTGTTTACTTTCCTCGTCAAAATAGCCATGTAAGTAAACAGATAATATAATAATTAATTTAGTATGTCTCACGAAAGTAAAAATAATGATATTTGACTCAAAAACAATTTAAGATTCTCCAGTTACTCTATTAAAAGACAATTATTCTTGAATAAAAGCGGTGGTTTTAAGCGGTTAAAAAAGACTTTAGAAGATATTTTTATAAAACTTCTAAAGCAAAAAGTGAAACATAAATTATATTATTCTTAGTTTTTGTCGAAAACAGTTGACGCTGATTTAATTAGAAATTGAGAAAGGACAATAATTAATCACTTACCGAAAACAATAACGAATGTCATTTTGACAGTTTTGATCTTCGCCTTTGGTATGATGCCGCGGCTGCTTGCCCGTCGGCTGTCCAAGTCGTCACTGTCTGTAATAAAAGTATCCCATTAATATATTTTAGCCATTGAAGACTTAAATCAACCAAATAGGTCCAGTCGATCTTGAGTTTTACCGAGACTAAAGAACAGCAATTGGTTTTTATATAGAGATTTCTATCACTTTAATACCTTTTATATATAAGAATCAAAACGGTTTACTTTTTATGGTTTTAAATCGTAGTCGTGATCATTTAAATTAACATTCTACTGGCGATACCCTTGTTTAAATAATTATTGCCTACGAGGATCAATTAAGCACAGCTTGTATATTGAAATGATGAATAAGTTTTAGCTTTATTATATGCTATGTATGTATAGATATTGTCAATTTTTAAAACATACATAGTACACACTATACCATTAAAAAACTAAACTTGAGCATACCAATCCCCTTAACAAACACTAGACCAACAACAGCTTACTAGAATTTTATATTCAAAGCTGATATTGTTCTCATTTCAAGATAATCCTTCGCAGCAAAGTTTATCGTTCGCTCCTAACCTTCGTTTACTATTCAATAAGAAACGGATAACTTTTTATTTGTCGACATAAATCCGGGAGTGGTTTGCAGTCTATACTTTATAGGCCTCAAACATCACCAGTTTGGGCACGTTTGTTGTCTGACCTTGATTTAAGACGGTATATTGTTATTCTGTATCGATTTTTGTTTATTTATTTCAAGAAATTTATTTCTTATAAGAACTTACAGTCCGTTTACAATGAGATACAAAGTTATACAGTTAATTCAGTACAATACAAATTCCTCCAGAGTATTAGCAGTTATAATATGTACATAAATGTTTGTTAAGCTTAAAATTATAAAGAAATAATTAAGATTAAATAAGTTTAACTTATCGTCAGGCAATTTTTCATTTCAATTATTTATTTGTTAACAGTTGAGTGTTTGAGTTTTTTGGATCGAATAAGATTGGTTCTTCATTTCTAGATTACAATTAATGAAAAGACAGTGAATTTAGACTGCCACGTTAGTCGAGTGGTTGCTCGAAAATGCGACTGCCGGACATGGGTTTCGGGTTCGATTGCTGAGCATTTTTCGGTTTTTCGAAAGTTTCTCCGTAGTAGCACAGAGTCCGGAATTGTGTCCGGTATATGGCAATAGGCTCACATGGGACTTATAACACAAATTGTGAAAAATGGGTGTACTTTGTACAGTGGCATTACGTGCCGTAATTTGCACCTCTGCCTACCTCTTCGGGGATTAAAGGCGTGACGATAAAACAACAGTGAGTCTTTTTGGGGTCGCGATTTCCCATTACCTTCTGTTGTATGGGATCAGTCGCAACAGGCGTAAAGTTGCCATGGCATATCCTCCCTAGTCTATTTAGTTTGCCAAAAACTAGAACGATAATAGCGTAGGTAGTGTGGATTTGTCAGCTTTATGAGTGAGAGCCAGAAGTACTGGAGTAAAAGGTAGGATTATCAAGACATATGGCCAGTCGAGTGAGAGCTTAAGTTTGGGAAAGATAAAAATAGAAAAGTAACTTGTGGACACATGAAAGTAAAAGAAATGGCTCTTTTGATTAGGTGAGCCTAGCTTAGATATCTCCGGAGCTGCGGACTACCTAGCGGGTTTACTGGGGCTCCGGCTCGAAAAGCAGGAGAAGGAACGGGGTGGTTTTTAGTCAGTAAGAGTCTAACACTCCCTCTCGCTTCGCCCAAGGCGGGAGAAGTCATTGGATGATTTTCCCCCTCAAAAAAAAAGCTTAGGTATCTATAAACTCTAGTCTAAGTCAGCTTAGTACCACGTAAAACCTATAAATAGGTTCCTAAACACAGATTTACTTTACAACAATAGTAGAACACTACATCAAAACACCATTACCAGTAGAATTTATCACCGTACTAAACCTCTAATACATTTATACACCATTAATAGGCCTAATCTAATTCAGACTACGTTCAGGCTAAATAAACAACTATTTACGAGTACATAAGGTACATAATTGTTAATCAAATGCGACTAGTTTTCCCAAACTACGAATTAGGGATGGCCAAAAAGTCTAATTACTTATTAATAGGATTAGTTAGGTGTGATTAGATTGGAACATGCCGTCCCGGTCTAGTTGTTAACAGGTGTGACTTGTATTGAAAAAGTGCTAACCTTGAATTTTATTTCAAAGTTAGTTTGGTAACTAGACTTTCTTAGTTGACGAGTTTCTTTGGTCTAATTAATGCCACCTTCATGTTTTCGTTAAGTTAATAAGTACAAAAATAAAGATGTTTCCATTGATTTCTATTAATGTTACATGCCATAGTAAAATGCGAAGTACCCAAAAGAAACCGAACTACGTCTAAAATCTGATTAATGATTTTCACAATACAAAAAATTATATTATTTATGATGATAGAAAAACCAGAATGATTTTTAATGCTTTACCGACCACTCTATATAAGTATAACCGCCGTAGTCAGAGTCTTAAATTATTACTTAACCCAGTCCTTAGCAATTATTTTTCGGAACAAAATCTTTACTAATGAATACTTTAATTACGGTACCTAATCATTAAATATCTCTGAGTACGGCAGTTAGACACAAATAGCTAAAAACTCACATTGTCTAGTCGCCGTAGCTCTCCTACCTAGTACTCGATTACTCTTCTGCCGTATCGTGACCACGATCACTCCGTAGCAGGCAGATATCGTCAGAGCTGGTGCCACGAACAAGGACACAAATACACTGGTCATCCATATCCTCCACTGCAGTTTGCTGATGCCTGACCAGCATTGGTAGATCCCTGGAACATATTTGGATATTAGTAATCATATTTTGCATTTTTAGGTTATCGTCTGGCCACTATTTTGCCTGGCGTGAACTACCCTGATTTAAAACTGACAAAGATTGCTCCATATACATAGATTGGTTTAGATATTGTATTTGAATGCTCTTTCATTTATTCATAATTTATAACAACAATATAGACTCACACCAAATCGTCTACACGTTTATTGTAAACATAAGTTAAATCTAAAATCACTAACATTACTAGTAATATCGAATAAAACCAAATCACCTCTTTAACTACAAACACTTGTTTGTCTAAAAATCTTCTTTCAGCAATATTATAAGAACAGCACTCTCCAACTAAAAACTTGCACGCTTTCGTAAATATACTCATACGAGATCTCCATCTTTACTTCAACACTTTTGCTTAAACCTTCATAAAATAGAACCGATTAAGTTCTAAGAGCTAACAGCATTATTAAAAGCCAGACAAGAGTATTGTCTGCACATAGCGTGTGGGTGTTCCCAATATCTTCAAATTTTAAAGAGTCTGGTCTGGTGTATGCAGACGAATTTGTCCCTAAATAGCTTTAGATATCAGTCAATTTGGTTTGACGCTATCAGTAATCATATTTTTTCAGAGGACGCTTGAGGGATGGAATTACCAAAATTGTCTGATCGTCTATCCTTATAGTAGAGAAATGTGGTATTTTAGATTACACAGAGTAGCAAATTCTGTTACTTTACTAAGTTCTACCACTTGTGTTGCGCGTTGCAATGTTTCTGCATTGTGTTTTCATAACAATTATTGATTGGAAAAAAATATCGGAGAAATTGTAAACATAAATGATTTTTTAAAAGAGTAACGAATTGAGTTTCTTGGTCGTTCTTCTCCATTCGAAGCTACACTTTGGAACGAGCATCTAGCTTCACTGAAGAACAGATTGACAACATAATATTATTTGATTTATTTCTTTGTTGACATTTACAAAACCTATTTATGTTTTAATTGGAACAAATGATTTTACTTTGACTCAGTTACGAAACTATGATGAGTTACTCTTTGTAACTGAGTGTAGCTCAATCTTGATCAACCTAGTGTTATTTAAGTCCTTCTTTTGATTTTTGTTTTTTTATTTTTTTTTCTTCTCTTATAAGAAATAGTATTAATCTTCTTGTATCTTACCTTCTACATTTGCTTCATCAAACAGAAACAGCATCGGGACACAGAACAGAAAGCTGACGAACCATGCTCCAAGAATTAATGCACGCGCTCGACGCCCTGTGTAAGAAAATTAAAATTAAGAGCCTATTTCCTGAAAGGAAATCTAGTGGTTTGTCTATCTTTCGCCGCGTAAAGTATTACATTGGTGCCGTATGTTACTGAATTCGATAGTAGATTGTAATTTAATTGTTGAGAAGAATATCGAATCGTAACGTTATGAATTTTATCCCCGGGCGGGAGGCAGAGGTGCACATTACGTCATGTAATCCCATTGTACTATGTACATTCTACACCCACTTTTCACCATTTGTATTATAAGTCCTATGTAATAGGGAGTGAGCCTATTGCCATATACTGAGCACAATTCCAAAATCCCTGTTTCTACTGAGAAATTTTCGAAAAACAGAAAAAAAGCTCTTTAATACTTTGTCCGACCTAGGAATCGAACCCGTGACCCCTTGCTCGGCAGTCGCTCTTGCTACTACTCGACTAACGACCAAAGACCCTTTTGGACTTAAAGATCTTTAAATCAACGTGGTAGACCTAAGCATAAATTGTCAAACAAACTTAGCAAACAATAAGACAAAACCACATAAAAAAACTAAGCAAGTCTGAACAAAGTCTAGAATTATCCTCAATGGTGTTCATAAAAATAATTTAGTGCTAGAAACATAATTATCTGGGGCGAAGACAAACAGTGATAACAGGAATGTTCAAAGCGGAACAAATTCTTTGTTAGTGGGAAACTTCGTGAAATATACAACGGGACTTGTCTGGACTTTGTCACAATTGTACCTTAAGTTACGCTTAGTATAACTTATGATGCGCTACGATGAACTCGGGACAATTTTTTTAGGATTATTTTAAAAGAATCTTAGTGAAATTTTTTTTTAAACTTTGGTCCACACTTGTGTTTTTTCCTGTGCCATGAGTGCTTTTACAAACATACAAGTTCTCATACATATGACACTCTGTTCCGAAACAACAATTTGAGGATCACACAAAGTGTTGCTTCGAGTGGGAATCGAACCCTCTAGACGCTGCCCAGCAGCCCAGCCACCGCACAAACAGTACAGCTAATAATTATTACGAAACATTTCTTCTTTAAGTCTGATCGCCTAGTACCCGTCTACCTAATTTTGATTCGCGCGGCGGCAGCGCGTGCGTATGGTTTGGAAAAAATCATAACTTGGTACCATGATAACATGAGTTTAAAAACCCTTCCCGTATCGTTTGTTATGTTATCTCGAAACCGTGCAATTGATATGTCTACCTATCAATTTTGTTACAGGGTGTAAAATAGAAAAGGAAGCATAAACTAGTTATTCACCAGATCACATAATACCTCTTGCGATATCCGTTGTAAGATAATTAAAGTTTACATTTCTTGTTATTACTCAAAGGCAAAGGGATAATACAATACATGAGCTTTTCAACTACCTATCATGTTAAACTTGATCTATTATAATAACAAGCAGGTGTATTGTCAGAAACTGGCATTATTCTAAACTCTAGTAGGTACTTTTAATGAGAATTTCCAAGAAAGGCGTAACGATCCCCTTATCCCCTATTTATAAGTAAAACCATTATGTTTGGATCTGTTTAATGGCATAAATCTGTTTTTATATATTGAACCTTTATAAGAATGACATAAGGACGTTTCTTATTAAGGATTTTAGATGAGATTATTGAGAAATACTTATCAATAATCAATAATTATTTATTATTTGTTTAATGTAGGTGATAACAATGACTTCATCTTGGTAGTAGGTTTACGTAGGTCGCTATGTTATGCCAGTAGGCGTACAAATATTGGTTGCAGCTTGAAAGCATGCGAAAAGTTGAAAACAGTATTTAGTCACAATTATGGACCCTGTCGGGCACAGCAAATTATACAATTTGTAAGAGAGAGGAAGTTATTTAATACATAATAATGTCACAAGTATTAAAGTAGAATAACAATATGAAAATTTGAGATATGAGAGAAAAATAAAACTTACAGCTTCCAGTGAAGTTCATAGGATGGGTGATGGCATCACATCGGTCCACACTCAGTGCCACTAATACGTATGTAGAAGAATATGTAACGACACCCTAAAAATAACATCACAATTAAAAAAAAACAATTTTCAATGAAACTTACAATAAGATATAAACTTATTTTTAAGCCAATATTTTGTTCTTTAAAAATCTTGCCCCTCACTAGGATTTTCTCCTGTATCGTGGGTGCATTTATAAACATACAAGTGCATGCACATGACACCTAGACCCGAAACAACAATTTGTGGACCACACAAAGAGTTACTCTGTGCGGGAATTGAACCCGCAACACGTTGCACGGCAGCCAGTTTCCCAGCCACTACGCCAACCGTGCAGTCAGTCAGTCAAATTGTAGTTTCGTAAGGAAATGTGTTATTTTATGTTTCTTATAGCTTGGTGTGCAGTATTAATCAAGACACAGAATAATTTAAGTCTTTGACTGCCAATAGAAAACTGTTGAAGGCAAATCCTCCGCTAACGTCGGTCACCGGTGACCACCACGACGAACAATGTGTTAAATGAAACATTTATATTTAAAAAAGAAATTGCTTACTTGTAAATACTTCATCATTTTACATGTGATGGATCCAGCAAGCCACGTGATTGTGATCCGTTGTATTAAATCCGGCAGCACGCTTATCAAACCCACTAATAAATCTGAAAAATGATACTCTATTATTAAGATACCTTCAAAGGCAATATTGGTAACGGTAAGCCAATAATTGGAATCTTGTTTTGGTAACAAAAACCTCTTTGTTGAAGTTAAGATACTTATTGTGAAACAGTAAATAAGTAACTGATTATTTTGAAGAAAATTGGATAACGATTTGTGAGATAAACTTGGATTGCTTTTTTTAAACGTTGATCCACACTAAAATTTTCTCCTGTAACGTGGTGTGTTTACAAACATACAAGTTCACAAACACATGATACCCAAGCCCGAAACAACAATTTGGAGATCACACAAATAGTTGCTCCGTGCGGAAATCGAACCCGCTACATGTTGCGAGGCAGTTGGTTGCCCAGCCACCTCATCAACCGTGTATTTAAGTGACAACAGAGTAAAGTGGACTTTTTTAATACTTGTGGTAGTTTAGTGTTTTCTGTGGTATATATCGCCTGTGCGATAGCCAAACTAGAAATTTTAGATCACAAATAATGCGATTGCTACTGTTGTATCGCTAATCTTTAATATATCCAAAACAAAAATGCATAGTTTTTAACGCAACAGCTACCGTAAAATATAATAATTAAGATGCAAAATGCTTTGTATTCAAAATACATTGGTTACTAACCTGCTATTGCCAATTGCATGATGAAGAAGTTCATCCGACTCTTCCTAGTTTTGGTGAGCAGCAACGCGAGGACTACGGTCGCGTTGCCAGCCACGATGGTCACGAGCAGCACCCATAGGATCGCCAGTTGTGCCGACTGTATACAAATAAATAATATTAACTCTCAAAAAATATCATATCATACCCTGTTTATGTCTGATCCGGAGCTGTGGACTACCTAGCGGGTTAGCGGGGCTCCGGCTTGAAAAGCAGGAGTAAGATCCGAAAAGTCATTGAATAATTTTCCCCCTTAGATCCTGCTTATGTAATACTATGTTAACAAACTAATCACCCTTCTGGAATAGTTGAGTAGATAAATTGGCCATTTGTTAATGAACAAAATATTTCCTAAAAATCATTGGAATGCTGATGATGCTTTGAGATAAATTACGAATTTGTAGATAATCGAGTTGAAAACCAGTATTAACATTAACAGTTAATTTTGGTTCCAAAATCATTTCTATAAGAAATCTTATAGATAGAAATATAGAAGAAATATAATATATATCATAGAAGGTCATAAAATGAGAAAAAACGCTGACAAAAAGCAATGTGTAAAAACATTATAAAAAATATCTTCTCTTTAATTATTAATTATAAAATCCTCTCCACAAAACGAGTGATATCTTAGCTTTTAAATTAAGTCGGTTCTTAAACAAATTAGAAAACAACGAGAGAGTCTAGACCCATATTTAAGTTGCAAGATCCCTTCGTAGGTACAATTAATTCTGCACTCGACTTTAATGAAATGAACTGATTAGTTTCTTAGTGTTAGGTACTTGGAATTGAGACTATAATCTAGCCCTGTTCCAAATTTCATCCCGATCTCTTCAACCGTTTTGATGTGATTCAGTAACAAATATACACACAAACTCATTGAAAAATTTGTCATGATATTACACTCCTATGATGCTATTCGTATAGCGAGAATGAAATTAAATTTTTGCTCTCGATCATTTCAACCACAAAATCTTCAACTTGGCTGATTTCGGTATTTCAATAATAGTTAAATAACAATAACAACAAAAGTAATTGTAAATTAAATAAACAAGATCAAATATTAAGGATAATAAACTATACACTTTATGTGCTTTCTCCCCACCGCTGCAACAAATCACGAACATTACTATTATTTTATTGCACTAACACTTTGACAGACCATTAAGTTTAATGACACGAAAGTTTAATGAGAAAATTCATTAAGAAAACGTATTGAAGTGACAGTAGTAATAAAATAATGAGATTTCATGCTCTTTCATAAGAAAAAGAAATATCGACAATATCGACATGTTCAAGAAAAAAATTAAGTCCAGTTCATTGTGCACACAAAAATAAGTACCTAAATGATACTTGCTACAATTATCGCTAAGATAATTATGTGGTGACTATGCTTTAAATAAATTTCTGCTTTTTCAGTGGGTGTCAAGAACTGACTTAGGGACTTCACTTCACATTTGGCAGAGACCGTTCAGCAGCGTTCTTTGATAAAACTAGAACTTTTAAACTGCGATTTCCAACCCATCTGCTAATTATGGAGTATATAAGAAACCCACTTCTGTAAAGAAGGTTTATAATGTGGCAGTAGACCCCCACGGGCAGTTGATAGAAGAGATATTTTACAATGTAGAAAAGAGTCAGACAAAATCTATGCTACAGTAACAACTGAACGAATTAATTCACGCTGCAAGAGCCGCGACTAAACAATTCTTGAGGCTGCTCCATGGAGGAGCGAAACATAATTATGTCGAATGTGGTTCGAGTGGTTTGATGCGTGTCTGGTGTGTGTTGTGTTGCATCAATGCTGAATGAGAATTTATTTGAGGGCGAGCGGATGCTGCACACTGCGTACTACAAATACATTCCTATAGCAGAATAAAAAACTTAATATTTATTTACCCAGTTGTTAGTGTATATATTTTAAAGTATATTAGTTCCTTACCTGATAGAAATAGAACTTATTGATAGTGGTCTCATTCTTGGTGATGTTCTTATATAAGGTGTCATTGAACTCTGCATAGAGCGTGCAGTTCAGACATTGTTCCTCCTCCATTTCTCCTTCGTCTTTGAATTACATCTTGGTATTAATGCAGTACCTGGGGATAAGGAAAATACATTTGAGTTCATGGAATTAATTATTTATGATTGCGTGATGTGACATTCTTCGTTTGGGAATCATATATTTTGGAACAAAACTTGATTGTTCCCATAACTTTTTTTATGATTTTTCGAAATTTCGTTTCTTCAATACAAAGTTGTGCAGAAGTCAATTATTATAATAAAGTAATTGGCCCATAAACTTTGTACCGCCTTTAACATTTTTTCTCACCTGTTAAACCTCTCCTGGACTTCTACATACAAAAATTTAAGGTCAAAATTTGCCAAATTAGTCCAGCTGTGCTCAAGACTAACGAACAGCAATTGATTGAAGCATAACAACATTATTATCAACCGTTCTTCACAAAACCTCTCACTTAATCTATTCCACAGAAATTAATTAACACAACTAACATAATACATGTAAAATTAATCCTAGACCTGACTGAAGCACTCACGTACTATTAGAGCAATATTTATTCGAGATCTTCACAGTTTAATCTTTACTTTATCCCGAAAATTAATCTTGTATCACTAATGAAATCTTTGATACAATGTAATGGAGAGAATTAAGTCCCAAAGCGCTCTCTAGCCGTTACGATAAGTGTTCAATTTGAGCTCAGTTAGAAACAGTTTAAGGTATTTAGGATTTTGTATGTAAATTTTTGCTGGTATGATGAATTTTGATGTAGGTTATGGGAAATTATTATATAAGTTAGTCTAAAGGTGAAAATATCGTGAGGATACCTGGATTTATAATTCAACTTTTTAAGTTTGAGACTGTCAATTTTTGTTCTAAACTGTAGAACAAAAATGGCCATTTTTGTTCGTTCCTTATACGTGTGACGAAAGCAAAAGGGCTTTTGATGATGAGGTCGATTATGATGATGAGTTACTAATTAATAAATTGCGATGGTTTTAGTATTTTGAATGATGAATTGATTAATATTCCACTTTATAACGTTATTTTGGAGGAGTCCTAATCTGAATCTACCATTGAAAAGGTTAGGTACCTACCTATTCTTGGAAAATTGGTGTCTAATAGTAGATATAACAATAGTGATTCAGTTAATAGCAGGGTCTCTTCATCGCTGACAATTTAACACGTGTAAGTCGACGATTATGTGGAAGAAATTTTATGTAATGCATGTTTTATTAAGACAATACTTCATGTGAATTTGTTTTTAGTTAAGGACTTTGTTTGTAGAGTAAGTTAAGTTTATACTATGGCACGATAGAAGATTCATGCTTTTCTGTAATTACTGTGACTAATATAAATGTAATGAAATTATAAGGATTAAAACTACGTTTCAAACCGACTTCCATAAACTAAAAACTAAAAAATAGCTGTTCATCATTCTAAATAGCAAAAGGATATTTCATTGACTTGTCAACTGTATGAAGTGTCTGTTTAAGCAGACTACTAATATTACCCTAAGTCAACAATAACTCCAAAATCTCAGAGTCCCAAAATTGTGTTTCGTTTTAAATAGATATTAATTTTAAATGAAAATCCCTTGAGATATATTTCTGTCTACACCTTTGAAATCCTCCATTTATATGTAAAATGTTACTTTGAAATATTTTATCAATAGACCAGGTGTGACCCTCAAAAGGTCACACCTGGGACACCTTAATAGTCCCTGTTGTAAAAAGGTCTCATTTAAATTTTATTAATTTCAAAATTATAATTTAGTAGACGACATTGTTACAATGTTAATCCTAAATAAATGAAGAAAGTTTTCAACCATGAAAATGACAAGATAATGAAGTTGTTTGTAATAAGTAATACCACATACTTTAATATTTTGTTACATTCTGATTATTGAAAACAGTTGAGGCGTGCGTACGGTGCGTCGCATTCCGTTCGTGCCTCAAATAAACCATCAGACCACCACAGAAGGGACCGAATAGAGCTGATGCCTGATCTAGAGCTGTGGACTACCTAGTGGACACAAGGGCTCCAACTTGAAAAGCTGGAGTAGGAACGGGGTTTTTTAGCCAGTAAGAGTCTAATACTCCCTCTCACCTCGCCCAAGGTGAGAGAAGTCATTGAATGATTTTCCCCCTCAAAAAATAAATAAATAAATAACAAGCCAAACTTCCTACTAATACCAAACCTAAAAACTTAACTCAGTAACAACAGTTGCACGACTAAATCAAAAAAGTTACCACGCGACCCTACACACAATACATCAAAAAATTCCATCTTTCGCCAACGAATAAACAAAATATCTTCGCAATATTTCCTCCGAGTTGACGAAGGAATCAAGGGCGAGGAATCACTGGGAATCGTTCACACATAACGGCCATTCGTCACTGACTCCAGAAAAGAATACTAATGGCGCCGCAAAATAAAGACAACAAGACGAACACATAAATTTGTACTCGGATGATTTTATTTCAGTCCTACATTCCGTAATTTGTTTGGGAGACGCTAGGGAATTCGTCGAGCGTACTAAACCCATGGTAATGAACGCTTGAGTTTCTTAAAGGAAAATTTAATATGATATTGAGAAAAAGATTTATTAAATGAGAATATTTTTTGATGGAAACGTTTCTATCTTCGCTTAAATTATAATCTTATTTACGAGTACTTACATTTAAAGTCAATGATACTTAGAAGTCCGTAAGTTACTCTCTTTGAACAAGTCGTAGTGTTCGAAACTACCATTATTACCTTCAACAATTTCCAACTCTCTCACCGGACCTAAATAAACTTCATCGTCCTCTTACTTAATATGTCCTCGTAAAGCTCAAAGCAGTTCTCCTACACCAACAAAGATAAACTACTCAACTTTCCCCGACACTATGACTCCAGGATAACCTATAAAATGGCCCTTTAATCAAAACACAGGTGTTTTCACCTACCCTCTTCAGGATCTTAACAAGAAATTGTGACCCTATTCTCAAAGGTTAAGGTATATTTTTGTATGCGGTAAAAAATAAGTGTAATGCAATCAATCAATTGGACAGCGATTCAATTGGTATTTGAGAAAGTGATCTAATTTATCAAAATTTATCCGTGAGGCTTTAAATTAATGCGCTTGGTAGCTACCCAGGTGTGGTTTAGTACGGTGATGTATTACAGCCACGATATCGGTTGCAGATTACCGATTTGCAAATTACACTTCAATTGTTTCAACAAGTTTGCTTTCCAACTTTCTACTTAGGAAGGTTTAGTTGAACTTGCGTAATTGGATCAAGTTTTGTTTGATTTGTACTTTTTATTTACACCATTTAAGTCACATCAACTGCCTATTAGTGGTCATTGCTGACCAATGCCTCTTCTCACATGGAGAAGGTTTGAGCATTAATCACCACGCTTGCTCAATGCGGGTTGGTGATTTCAAAATTATAATTAGAAATTATTTTGGTAGGATTTTACTTCTAAGTTAGCTTGACTTTTAAGTCCATTTGTAGAATTTATAATGATTTTGGAATAAAATTTAGTTTTAATTATTAACTTCACATGCATGCAACTCAAGAAGTTCATATTAGTTCTCATTGAATTCGAAGTAACAGTAAACTACCAAAGACTTTTATATCCCTAATGCCCCGAAACTACGTCACCTGCTTAAATAAACAGAAGAGTAAAACAAATGTTGGTGTTTGGTAAAAGGAAAAAGTCCCATAGTTAGTTGGGGCCCAGTAGAGAACCTTGGGGGACCCCTTAAATCCTAGTAATTTCCTCTTAATTTCCTCCGTGTGTTTCTTTGTAAGGATAGCGTAAATAATGATGAAGATAAACTCAATTTATTAAGTAATTCAAGAAGTTGTCGGATTAAATATTTGAAAGCATTGTTCTGCTAATGAAATAATGTTGCATTGTTTTGGTAAATAATGAAGAGTTGTGTTTGTATTATTTTAACTTGAAACATTGAATAATTAGAGCGTCTCGTTCCTGGCAAGAAACTGTTATCTGTTTAGTGGTGGAAAACCCGAGGCACCAATAATATAAGTAATCCAAGTTTTTAATACTGTAAAAAATTCACGACAATATTTTTTATTCAAAAGGTGCTCCCACACAGCAGTTATATAACGTTAGAGACTGATTTAACATTTGTGTTTAAACAAATTATAACAGTAATTGTAGAGTATGTTACACGCTATTGCAAATGTTATATTGTTACACATTGTTGTATAACGTTATATAACTGCTGTGTGGGAGCACACAGTATTTAGTATCTATAATTTATGTCATCATCACACCTACTCAATACCTCCACCGATATGATAAAGTTATGTACCTATATGACCTATTTTGGAGTTCCAAATATAAACCTGATTACCCTTCTACCCACTATCGGCACAAACTCAGTACTCCCTACAACTGAATGAGGTACAACATCGACTAAAACTTTTCCCTCTGGGAGTGTCGTGGTTTAAGAACATGCGTGCTTCCTAAACTTGGTAGGATTTGCACCAGTTACTGGGATAACTTATGTAATTTATATGTTTGCTGGCATATTCTATTACTTGGCATAGCTAAGGAAACTACACGAAATATTGTATGTGATAAAAGGTATGGATCCGGTGATATGTTGCTTTCCTGTATAAAACTAGAAACGTTAGTGTGTTGCTGAAAATTGTGAAAATTATTAGGTCTTTACTTTTCATGACTATATTAAGAGTTGCAATAAAAGTTTTCACCAGGCAATTAGATTCAAGATTTTTATTTTTATTACATAATATCATTACTGGTTTGTAACAGAGTAGCATCTTAAAGTACATAGATAATATAGTAGTAAATAAAAATTGGTGTGTTTAAAAATAGAAACATCCTTAACAATCTTGATGAAACAAATCAGAAAAATAAATAACTGTCTTTTTTTACTCTTCTTACTCCACGACAAATACACTTATGTAAGTAAAAACTGAAGGAAGTATTCTCTAGAAAAACACACGCCATTCAAGAAGCAGTCGGTCGGAAGAGAGATTACTTACTATGCGAGCGAGCTACACTATGACGTCACAAACTTCATACTCACTAACTTCAATTTCAAAACTTACTTTCCGCTCTAGAAACTTCGAGGAATTATTAGATAGATAATGCTTTGGCAAGCATTGAGTGATTGCTGACACGTCTTCGTGTTGTTATAGATCAAAAATTTTACTTGTCAAAGTAAATGTTTGGATTAGGTATATGAAATTATGAAATGAAACCAATTAAGATAAGGGTACCGTTCGAATTATTTTAAAAGACTACATAAATACAGAGTTCATAATTGTCAATGAGTTTACCCACTATAATATTACAAAGTAATTTATGACATATACAGTAAAAGTGAAAGAAAGAATATACTCTCACATAAATCATGGGACCAAAGTATAGTACCTACTATAATACTAGCATGATTACATGGTGTCCCAAAGTCTGTGCAAAAATTGGCACCATTTCAGCATATACGAAAGTATAATAGATGTTACATGGTAAATATGAATAGTTATTCACATACAGACACGATCCTTAAACAATCTTTGAGAGTCATCAATCGACACTTAGATACACAACCGTCGAACAATCTAGAACATAACTAACAACTAATAGATCAGTAATTGACAGACAGACAGACACACAGTACATTTACAAAGACCTAGCTAAATGGATACTATTGTTTTGCAATCCGAACAGCGTTGTCAGTTCACACGTCCATTTCAAATTGGTTTGGCATAGATATCAATTTGCGGAGCGCTAGAGCGCATACTGGTTTGAAAAAAAAAAATAGGGAAATTGGTTTTCGATAGGTCACGCTGTGGGCGGAATCTTTTTGGACGCAGCGTTTTTTTGGAAGGGTCATGCATACGACACGTGTGTGTTTGTTTGTATTGGTATGCTGTATTTTAAAAGCAAGTGAGGAAATGCTAGTAAGGAAGTATTTCTACATTTTAATAAAGAGACAAGATATCATTACAATAGTTTAATCTTTAGGTTATACATCGACCGTTTAGGTTATAAAAATGGCCGCACAATTTGCAAACGTCCTATTAATGAAGTAACAAATATTAAATAGATTAAATTTAACTAAAAATAAGGTGCAGGCATGCAGGGCATAATCTACCTAAATATCAGTTGTTAACACGTTAACCGCTACACTTAACAGGGGGTTTGCCTTCAACAAATCAACAGTTTTGTTTCGGTAGTTAATGCTTTAAAGAACAGATATAAATCAATAGTACCTTTTATACCTTTCATGTTTCGCATCAAGTACCTAAAAGACAAACTGAAATCACAAAATAAATACAAAACAGTATTACGTCAGATTATTATCTCCATTACCAAGAAACTAAAACAAAATCTTATCTAAAAACAAAACAACATCTGCCATAATAATTGTGGAGCTGTACTAACAAGCTTTGTAGAACAAAAATAACGCGACTAATTTGTAAGAGGCTTTCGTGTGATTTGCGACTGAACTTTCCAAATATATTTCGTTGCAAGTTGCCATAATTGGACCGTAATATATTTGTCTTTGACAGGATTATGTTTCTGTTATGAATATTTTATTTTTATTTTATTAGCTATTTTTGGTTCTTTGTTTGCGTGACGTCGTTTATGTTTATTTATTGAGATTTGATCGAGATTATTGGGAGCTTATTTTGGTAATTTGGCTCTATGTTTCTATCATTATATTTTGTTAATAACTGTCTGAGAAATATTTTCTTCTTATTGAGGCATTGGGCATAAAATACAGAAAACTTACCATCTACTCCATATGTTTATACATGCCTTCCATCGCACTAATAAATTATACATTAGAGATATGCTATACTACGTTGTTGTGGATGTGTGTGGTTTGGCTTCCACCAATCATATTCTTTGGTATACTAGCTTAGCACTGGTGGAAACGGCGTCAACTAAACTATGTTTTTTTATACGGAGAGATGCTCTGGATGTATGCTATGGACGACTTCCCTACTATTGATACAACGCATACTCGAGCTGCGCATCCTCCTCGCACAGCTACATAGCACATCTCTTGTGGAAAAGCATACTTAGAGAGAACCAGATCTCGTGTAATCTTAAAATGCATTGTGACAAGCTTTGAGAGACGGACAGCAGGATTCTCTAAAGTCTAGGAACAACCGTCTCCCAAACTTGGAGATTGAAGATTAGGGGAGACTTTTGATCTGCAGTGGACAACTACAACAACTAAGGAATAATACTCATGAAATAAATAGAAAAATATACAAAGCATAATGTGTGACGTAAAGGTGTAGCGAGTTCGATTCCCACATGGAACAAGTCTTTGTGTGATCTACAAATTGTTATTTCGGGTCTGGATGCCATATGTATGTGAACTTAGTATGTTTGCACTCACGACACAGGAGAAAAACCTAGTATGGGGCAACGTTTTAAAGAAGTTTAAAATAAATTCTTAGCATTTTTTTTTATCTAATCTTAATAAATCCTTTGTATAACGATAATGGTCAGATAAAACGCCCAACTACCAACTTATTCCCTCAGGACAGATGGAAGGGAATAAATCCAGACAGAATATTACCCTGTCTAGGGTGCTGACTCAACTGATAGATGACAGTCTTCAAAGCCATCAGATAAGCAAAATGTGATTTAAATTGCTCCTAGATTATTTTCTGAATTGTTAAGCTTCTGACTTCTTACCTGATAGAATCTTTAGGTCTATCTAGATTTTGAATTAGACTTGAATTTAGTTTTTAGTCTGGTCTAGATTGTAATCAGTTTCTTAATGGATTTCGATTTGCTAATGGTTATTTAAGTAAAGTATAATAAATTAGTCTATTTATTGCATAGATGTATTTTTTATCTCGATTTTGTACGATTTTACAAATTACTATTTGGTAATTAATGAATGCACGATTGGTGCGGTGGTTGAGCAATCAGCTGCCATGCTATGTGTAGCGGGTTCGATTTCCGCAAAGAGCAATTCTTTATAAAGCTAGCTACCAACGGGTCGAAATTGCAAAATTAATTAAAATGAAACATCCAATTAAATATAGGAAAGTATTTAACAAAAGTATTTTCAAAATGAAAAGGTAAAGTCTTTTAAACAATGTTCATTATAACAACTTGACACATCGAGTTATACACAACCAGTTTATCATGGTCTCGTTTTGTATGATCTTTCTACACATTCAACGGTCAATTTATATTGGTTTTGTGTAGTTTAATATGTAGCCCTGTAAATATCTTGTACTACACTGATCTTTGAGACTGTCTCTCGCCTTTGTGTTGTAAGTTCTACTTTGAGACAAATTTTCATTTAAACTTAGTACATACATAAAGGACTTTTAGTTTAAAATGTGTTAATTACGTCACATGTTACTTGTATGCTTACAACTAGACCCAATTGTGATAGTTAGTGGTTTCACTTTGGTTGAAGAAGTACAGTTGTTATATAAAACTTTGCTCTATTGCGGTAATTTTTATTGTTTTCTTTTAAAGCATGAGCAGACGGATCACTTGATGGCAAGTAATCGCCGCCGCATTTCCATGCGCGGCTGGTGTTTCGTGTCTAGTGTTTCAGGTATCCACCACAAGTGCGTTGCTGGCCTTTTGTGTTTAGGAATTTAAGGGTTGTTGCGGGGTCATTGGTCCGCCAGTAATCACAATCACACAATGGTAACACTCCGGTCGAACAGGCTCATTTGAGCCGAAACACAAGTTACACTTAATACTTAAGAAATAGTTAATTTTAGCTGTATTTTGATTCTGATCTTCTAAAATACCTTGCCATTTTTAGTAAATTCTATTTACAAAACATCCTACAGTTTGAAATACCACGACCTTTTCATGCTCGACAAATGAAGCGAACAAATTAATCAGAACATATTCTTGTCCCCAAGATAATCTCAGAGCGAAGGACCAAGAGAATGTGGGCTCAAAGCAAGGTCATCTTATCAGAATATTTTGTTCCACAAACTGCGCTCTATCACCAATACTATCGCGTATTTTTCTTCCACAAGCATTGTCTTTATTCATCGCACTTCCCCGGGATTTCTTGTAACAAATTCAATTTGTGTAAGCTTCTTTACCGAGGGATTTTCAACCTTATTGCCGGACATTTGCTTAATTAAGATACACGTTACTTTTCTACCATTGGGACTAGTTAAAGTGTGATACAATAAAGCGGTTATTTGCGTGTGTTTAAATAAATATAGCTTGTGGTTGTTCTTTTGTTTTGTTGTGTACAATTATCTGAGTGCGAGTTTGTTTTAGGTTAACGTGGTTGACACGTTTATGACGTTTGGCGATTTGATTGGCTTCTTTAAGTTTACTAACCAATCAGAGGGCTAAATGCGGTAATATTTCTCACGTTGACGTATAAATAAACTCTCACTAGGCATTCTAGAATGCTGTCGAAAGTTTCATGCGGGTTTGTGAATTAATTTGAAGGGTGAACGTCTCTATAGTTGTTCCATTGTCCAAGTTTTTGAATACGTAATCTTGGTCCGTGTATAATGAGTACTTTTAGTTTTTCTTCAATGTTATTCTTATGAAAGTTTTCTCTACTTAATATTAATTTTCTTGGATCGGATATTGAAAAAGCTATCATAAGTTTTGTAAAGAAAATATTCCAATAACTTACGAAGTTCAAGAAAAAAAAATATCGTCACGCCTTTTATCCCCGAAGGGGTAGGCAGAGGTGTACATTAGGGAAATTAATGCCACTGTACAATGTACACCCACTATTCACAATTTATTTTCTAAGTCCCATGTAATAGGGAGTGAGCCTATTGCCATATACGGGACACATATCCAGACTCCGTGCTACAACTAAGATTTTTTTGGAAAACCGAAAAATGCCCAAAAATGCTTCGTCCGACCCAGGAATCAAACCCGAGACCCCTTGCCCGGCAGTCGCACTTGCGGCTAGAAAAAAATGTATTGAAAAATAGCTATAAAATACTTACTGAAACATAAATCAAACTTAGACAAAACTACGAACAAAAAGAGAAAAAGAACTCAAAGTAAACAAACACAATTTTTACCTAACAACACTTGCATACACGGGTCGCTTTATGCAATTATACACAGAAACAAATTTCCATAATCACATGCACGCCTCTTGCAAAACATAGGTGCAGTTATCGCGGTCTATTCTTAGCCGTTGCGAAAGAGTCAAGCCGTAACTTTGAATTAAAGTGTAGGGTTAAAGCTAGGTTAAGTAGTGCTTACGTGCGTACATATGCATGTATACATGTGTATGTGTTTAGTATAAGGCGTGTTACGGAAACTGGATAGTTATAATTAAGGGGCATTGAGTGGTATAGGATCACGATAAAGTTTCAGTTGTAAATTAAGTAACTTATAATACACAGACCCCTCTAATGACTTCGGTATCGAGCGATTCTCTAATGTAAAATCCTAGAAGAAAAATGCGGAATATATGATTAAAAAATACATCAACAACAACAATGCGGATAATATTTTGGACATGAAAAAATAATATAAACTTGGGAGCAAAGAAACAGAGAATTCAATAATAGAAAACGTTTTTGTAGAAAAGGTAGGCTGGTACCATTTAGCTGCTTAACTAAATATGCTTATTTTAATTTTAAGAAATTGTTGTTATCTGCTTCTGATATTTTAAAATATTGGCGTAAGGTTCAAGACAAGATACAGTGAAACTTGGTTAACTGGGACCTGGATAAGTGAGAAACCTCCACAAATGGAACTCATACTGAGGTCCCTACCCATTGGCACTGAATTACCTCTATTAGTGGGACAAACAACCCTCTATATCTGGGATTCGTTCTTTCTATTTATCATCTTAGTTACCTCTATAACTGAGACAGCAAGTGAATTTTAATGCATAAACCTCAGTAACTGAGACAACATCGTTTTGTTTGTTGATTTACTTATTCTTATTCATTTATAATGTGCACATAATACATTAATTTTATTTAAGAATCACACCTCTTTATGTAAAATATCCCGTATGTTCACCTCCATTAAAGGAACCCTCTGTTAATGAGACATATATTTATACTTGGTTATCTGAGACACTGGGTTATTGGAATACCTCTATAAGTGAAACCAATTTGAAGGTCCCTTGATGTCTCACTTAACGAGGTTTCACTGTATATCAAATAAACCAGAGAAATCAGGCTGTTACTATACTTTCCCCTTTAGTAACATCCTTTATATTTAGGTATAGATAAGGCTGTGTTTCACTCTTGTTGCTAATGAAATGCTAAACAAGGTTTGATTAAATTAATGTGGATTGGTCACGGAATACTCTAAATTCTACATCTTTAGGTTCTTCATTGATTCACAATGATTTTATCTAGTTGGGAACTGTCCTAAGTTACAACAGGCTACTTAGAGGTTTACTGGAGCTCCGGCTGGAAAAGCAGGAGTAGGAACGGGGTTGTTTTTAGTCACTAAGTAGTCGGTCTGACACTCCCTCTCGCTCTCTTCTCACCTCAGACGGGAGAAGTCGATGAATTTATAATCTCAAAAAAAGTATTATTTCACAAACTGAGGAATCTACGGATCACTTTATGTTTATAATAATTTGACTAAGACTTAAGTAAAGTTATACTGGAGAGTATCAATCCCCTTTATGTACGTAGTAGATACTAAGTAAAATGTCAGAAACAGACGCTTTTATACATACAGGTGGTATTCATATACGCTCGGGTAAAGAGGAAGATAATAGCTAATGTCAGCTTTGTAGGGGATCATGTTTAAACTAAGTATTACGGTTATAATTATACGTGTAGAAGAATTCATTAGAAGAGAATCATTATAAAACTTCTTTCTTTTAATAACTATACACCCTGCAAGAATGAGAGATAAGAAGTAGACTAGGAAAAAAGGCGATTATAAGCGGTAAGTTTTTAATACTAATAGTCCATGCAGAATCAAAATGACACCTTTATGATACATTCTCTAGACTCTTCTCTCGCTGACGCTGGAGCGAATTGCGTTGTTTTTCGGCTGCCCATAACTATGAGCCCCCAACTTGGCTTGAATTTAGTCGAGCTATATTGATAAACCGTGAATGAGCCGTAGAATAAAAAAATCAACACCCTGTTGTGTTTTAAGGAATAAACAAAAACAAAATATTGGATACTTAAGTAAAAGGCAAAGTCAACGTTTCTTAAGCCCGTAAAGAAAATCCATCAATGACATAAGCAGTCCCTTTTTTTAGGTTATAGGGCGAAGGAAAAAGACACAATTGTTTTGAGGGCACACTTCTTGCCCTTGCTAAGCATTTTTGTCTGGATTTAAAAAAGTTTTTACGATGTACTCGACTGTGGAATATTCTAGAAAATGAGGGATTGTTTTACTTACTTCTGTAAACGTAGCTCGAGGATAATGTAGTTTAACATTGCTATTTTATAGTTTGAAATTTTTGTGACTCAATTTTGTAAGCGTTTTAGTTTATGAAGTAAATTATTGTTAAGTTTTTTTTTTATATTACTGTAGTTTAGTTTTTCCCTAAGGCGATCAAACTTGTATTTGCCTTTAAGGCTAATATTGTTCACAGGTGCCGGGGGCTCCGGCACAAAGCAGGAGTAGGAACGAGGTGGTTTTTAGTCAGTAAAAGTCTGATATTCCCTCTCGTCTTGCCCAAGACGGAAAAATTCATTGGATGATTTTCCCCCTCAAAAAAGCCTGATATTGTAAGGTATACACAGCTTGTTTTTAAAAATAAAAATAAGTTTTCGTTTAAGTTTCATTTAACAAATAATTATATTAAGTAGGTCATGATTTTCTGACTCAAATTGTAAGATATGATTACCGTTACAATTTTCGTGAAATTCAATTTACCAGACATGATTACAAATAGAGACACAATTTTTTATTCAAAATAACCAATAAAAATTGTTAGCCCTATTATGAAGTTTGTTTAAACATTAGTCGACACTTTTTGAAAATAAATGTCAACATAAAGAAAGGTCAAGTATCAAATGATATTATTGTTCCTTAGAAGACGAAATCTAGATCTGAAACTAAGGCCATTATATTTTGTGTGTCTGTGTATTTGTCTAGGAATTTGGGAATTCTTTGTGTTTCAAAGAAATCGAACAAAAAAGTTACCTTAAGTTGTTTTTGTAAATAATTGCGTCTAGAGTTTACTTCTAGGTATGTCTAGAATAGTAAGATTTTTTCTGTCATGAAATATGGGCTCAAGTATACATCTATGCGTCTTGGTGTTAATCGTCGTAATATTTCTTTAGGTTGAAGTAGATGCTGAGTTTGACATACTTGTAAGCTTTTAAGTATTTATTACCTCTTTATACATATAGTGATTAAGTTCAGTAAACAGAGTCTCTACAATTTATTACTGTGGAGAATTTGAAGGAACTGCAGTTAATACCCTCTACGAGATATGGCATTAATCTGTAACATGGTTATAGGACATAGTTTGAAGAAGTTGTGTTTAAACTTAATATTTATGTACTGAATCGAAAAGTTACTATTAATCCATTCTTGGTTTGTAATGACATAAATCGAAACAAACCAAATAAGCACCTAAACCATTGCTCTTCATTTTCTAATAGCCCCGTTTAAATCACTTCAGCTTACGGTAAAAGCGAATTTTCGCGTCATAATCTCAAATTGCTTCAATATTTTCGTATCCTACCCCATCCTCTTAGCATGATATTTTAAATTCGCGCCCAGAATATCAATTAACTTCAAAACGTTCAGTTATTCAAAGCTGTGCGATATCATTATTTATACTTCATGTTCATTGATGATTAATTATTCAACTTAATCAAGTTTTCACAACAGTATTTGTTTAAGATTTAGTTAAGTTCAATCAGAAAGGGAACGGATAAATCTTTCTTGAATAAACTTGGTAAGTATTTAGTAATTTTGCATTGATCAGATTTTCTAGTGATTTTTTTAGAGAATAAGGGGGCAAACGGGCTGACTGATCAGCTGATGGTAAGCGATCACCGCCGCCTACGGCCACCCGCAACACTAGAGGAGACACAAGTGCAATGCCAGCCTTTTAAAAGGTTTTTGCCAGCCTTTTTAAAGGCATTTCTTGAAGGTTTGAAGGTCCTATCGGTTCGGAAATACCGCTGACGATAGCTCATACCACAATTTTGCTGTACGAGGCAGCAAAATGTTGCTCAGTGATTGTTGGATCATTCTTTTGTGTGTTTGAAATTTGAAGAATTAAGAAGAAGCGCTTATATTTTTATCATAAGTTATCTTTATTTTTATTCTAGGTACACATATCGTCGGCCTGCCTGCCATTCGGATAGACAATGGAATGCCAAATGACACAATTATGGCATACCTCTTTCACTTCATCTGCATTCATTAATCTCTTCATGCATGCTTGTTGGAATTTAATTTAATAGAAATGTCTATTATTAACATACCAATCCCGCATTGAGCAAGCGTGGTGATTAATGCTCAAGCCTTCTTGTAAGAAGAGGCCTTTGGTCAGCAGTGGTCACTAATAGGCTGTTGATATGTCTATTATTACATTTTAGACATTTATTTTTAGATTTCTTTTTTATTTGATGGAAAATTCATTGCACTTTTGCAGTTACTACATTACTTGAAATAAAAAAAAGTTGATTAAAGAAACAGTTAAAGTAAACTTAGTGAGACATTACAGTTATTCATAATTACTCGTTTCGTCACATAACTTGGGGCCTTAGTCTGCTATTACAATTGTGTCAGAATGGTCGATCACTGAGCAGTGCGAGAGGGACGGAGCTATGTAGGTTGTATAGCTCCGTCTCTCTCGCACTGCTCAGTGATCGACCATTCTGACACAATTGTAATAGCAGACTAAGGCCCCTGACAAACTAGTTGTAGGTAGTCTGTTAAAAATAAACAAAAAACTTAATCCACGGAAGAACAAATTATGAAAATTACGTTTAGCTTGATGTTGGGAGGAATCCTACCAATTTGGGTGAGCCATATTTTGGCGCCGTAATCCAAGCCGCAGTCGTGGGTCGCTAAGTCCCATTTATATATCTAACATAGCATAGTATAGCTTTATAGTTCCTCTGTTCTCAGTTTATGTGGTATGAGGAATGTTGTGCATATATTTCCGAGAATTCTTGGCACTAAAATGTGGATACTGGGTGCTTCGTCATCTATAAAAGTTGGTTTAAAGTTTACTGGTATATTACACTATATAAAATATATTGTTAGAAAATAAGGTCGTGTTCAAAAGTGACCTTATTTTAATAGCATTTAGGTATAAAGTTCAAGTTAAAATATGTTCTTGAATTATACCAAAAAGTAGAACATTAAGTATAAAGAAATCGGTAATAAGTTTATGTATTTCTTTCTTGTAGGTTCTTTTCTTAATGACATGAACAAGGCAAACAACAGAGACAATGGAACGCTAATTGCTATGATTCTTACATACCTCTTTCACTACATCAACAGTCATCATTCTTTTCATGCATGCTCGTCGGTTAAGGGTACTTTTAATTTGGCCCTTCTTTAATATATTCACTCAAAAATCATATAATATTACTATCAGTAAGTATGTAACCCATATATTATACTTATGTCATCTCTGATACTGTATCTACATTCTAAATTCTAAATTGGATCAAATCGTTCGTGCAGTGCAAAGGCCACAATTGGTATTCAAGTCGGCGTCCCGAGCGTTGCCGAAAATTGCCGAATGCCCCCGAACATGAAGCGAATGCTGTTTGCAAAATATAGGGGCAGTGTCATTGTGGCTTTCGAGTTCCATATTGTTTCAAAATCTGTTATTGTTCCAGAATAATAGGAGTGGTGTCGATTTTAATGCTTTCTTTTAAATATAGGGCAATTGTTTATAAGGAAAATCTTTTCATCGCGGCTTTTTTAATTGAAAACAATTGAATATTTTAGATACTTAACAATTAAAAGAAACAATGAACTTTTTGGTTTTCTAGAAATCCAATTTTGTAATCTACTTTGTAAAATGTATTGTTTTAAAGTTATCTTTATGCAGAATGTGCTTGCGCGGTTGGCGCGGTGACTTGGCCATGCGACGTGTAGCGGTTTCGATTCCCGCAAATAGTAACTGTTTGCGTAATCCACAAATTGTCGTTGCGGGTCTGGGTGTGATGTAGTGTACGTGAAATTATAAATGTTTGTAAACGCACCGACGACACAGGAAAAAGTTTTAGTGCGGAGCAACGTTAAAAAGAGACCTTATATTAATAAGACAACGGTAGAAAAAGATCCAGGTAGAAACATTAAATTCTAGTACAGTGATCACAAAAAGTCTAAACCCATTACAGGACAAAAACTTTCATTTTAAAATCCTTTTCAAAAACTCATCTCAGTGAAATAAAACTAGAAATTGGATATTCCAACGTTTGTAAGATTCCTTTGTATGAATATCAGTGAGCTGCATTGTGGAGGAATAATAAGTGGATTGTGACCAGAAATGGGTTGAAACGATGATGATAGGACTTGTAAGATAGAACGTGTGAAATCCCAATAATAGTTACTTATTATATAGTGCGACTGCTTCGTTGGTCGAGTGGTCGTAAATACGACTGCCGAACAAGGGGTCTCGGGTTCGATTCCCGGGTCGGGCAAAGTATTACTGGGCTTTTTTTGGTTTTCCGAAAATTTCTCAGTAGTAGCACGGAGTCTGGAATTGTGTCCAGTATATTATGGTAATAGGCTCACCCCCTATTACATGGGGCATTACGTATCGTAATGAGCACCTCTGCCTACCCCTTGAGGATAAAAGGCGTAACGTTGCTATACATATAGTGCGACTATAAGAGTGTACTACGTTACTATTTTAATATAAAACAACCGAATACGTAAGCTATGAAAAAGCAACGATTCGAACAAACACATTTAGTAGGTACCGTACATACTTGATGTTTAAAAACGTTGTGAGACAAGATTTTTCCCCTGTGTCGTGTGTACCATGTTAGTCTTTCCAAATGATGGCTCATTTGTTTTGAATCCGGAAAAGAGATCAGCAAACTTGATGCAACTAAGAAAAGTAAATCAATATTCTGTAAGTTTCACCTCATTTTAAAACCACAAGTCTGTCATAAGTAAAAACCACAAATCTGTCATAAGAGCGACGCAAATATGAGGAAGTTTTCATGACTACTAACTAAAATTTTTGGCTTCTCCCAAGTTCTATCAAGAAACTAATTACACAGAGTTGAATACTAATATTAGTCCTTGAAAACCCACAGTATTTCATTATTGTCCAAGGCCAGGATTTGCCTATCTCCCTTTAAAACTTAGTTTCAAAACTCATTGGGATATTAGTCCAGTGATAGCATTCATGATTGAAATGTTAACTATCTTAAAACTTCTCAATAGACTGTGAATTGAACTAGTTCCTTAAATAAATGTTTGAGTAGGTATGTTCTCATAGTTTCGGCAACCAGGTAAAGCTCTCAGTCAATTTAACTTTCATCCTCACCACGTTATGAAGTTAGATGCTTGAATAAGGTCGATTATTCCTACAACTTTCTAAACCAATATTGCTATATAAGGTGTTCTAAAATTATCTGCTCCAGCTTGAATGAGGTTATATTTGGAGATGTAAAGAAATTTCGTATCCCGGACCAGTTAATTCAATTTGAGAACATAAAAAGTAAACATGAATTAGTTAATTTATAAATTTGTTCACAAATACGCACGATGCGACGAATCATTCACGAAGTACGTACTTTTTTTATTGAAAATGAAGTTAATCTTAATTATCAATAATTTATATTTACCATTATAATCTTCAAACATAACACTACCTCCAATTAAAGCCGTAGCAGATAATTTTAGAACACTTCATATATAGCTACAGTATATTGATTGTATATTGATTTGATTAGACTGCCTCATTGTTACAGCTCTAGAACGACTACCAAGTAAGACGATTATACTACTACCGAAAATGTTTATAGTACCAAAAATTGTAAATAATTTTTAATGTACTTAAAATAAACGTCTTAATTATAAACTACAATGGCTCTGGAGACGACTCCAGACGACAATTAGTTTAAAAAACATATGTATCAACGTTTGAAAGAATTCCATGTTCAGAACTATGAACACGTAACGTATTTGCATCGCAGTTATATGCAAAAGACATTGACATTTGGCATTTTTGCTCGCCTATTAATATCGAGCGATAAAATGCCAGATGCACTCAATTAATCTTATTAATCTACGGAGATATAAATTCTGATTCATATGCAGTTATAAAATTGGACAAATTATTCAATTACTATATGTTGTATATAAATGATAAATAATACTAGCCAGATATACACTTGTATTCTAGTTCACTCATGTATTTTTCTCTCTAAATTCAAACATTAACGCGACCAAAGAAAATATCTGTTCTCAGAAAAAAAGAAGATAATTTAATCTTATCCGAGACACCCTTAAAATTGAGTTTTCTTTCTTGATTGGATCCTATTATTGCTCACTTTTGTGTGAAACTAAATGTTATTTCTTGAAACATTGTATCGGATTAGGGCGACGGATTCTTTAGATTAGTTTTTGTGCAATCTCTTGTGAAAGCTGGCTGCGCTGTGATTGTGGAAAGAAACTCGAGAAAATGGATGCAAAAATATCAGCATCCGACCGTGTATTTTGTTGTAAATTCTAGTCTTCGAAATTGAAAATGAATTAGAAAGATTATTTTGAATTTATTTTATGAAAATGTGGAAAAGAAAGAAAATAACAGCCAGTACTCATTGTTTCTAAAAAACGATAAATGATATGAACCATAAAAATATGATGAACGATAAAAAGAATTTCAATTTGAATCCCGAACGTCTTTTATTCCACAAAAAAACAAAGAAACATTGATTTAACTGCCAGTAACCAAACAGATAGTGGCCTACAAACGAGGTTCTATAACACCATTTAATAAAAAAGAATATAATAATAATAAAGTCACGCTTTTATCCCCGAAGGCAGAGATGCACATTACCGCACGTAATGCCGATATACAATGTGCACCCACTTCTCACCTTTAATTGTGTTATAAGTCCCATGTAATAGAGGTTAAGCCTAATGCTATATACTGGGCACAATTCCAGACACCGTGCTACTACTAAGAAATTCGAAAAGCCTCTAAATCAATGACAAATAAATACAGAACACTCCATATTTTTAACATAACAATTAGAGTAAGTTCGCACGTGTTACGAATTTTGATAACAGCACTATACCACAGGAAACTCCAATTATAGTACATTAGCAAATTACTCCTTGTACGTGTGTGAACATTAGCGAACGAGATAATAAGACCAAAGTTTACGATCCTATGGTAATTATAACAAGAAACTACATAATGGTGACACACATCTTATGGGATGTATCACTTTAAACTAACGTTTGTCTTGTGGAAATCCGTCTTTGGTAAGTACTTACATAAGTGCATATTATGCAGATGTGACTTATACACACAGATGTAGGTAAGTTGTGTTATCTTTTGTTATTTCAGAGGTGGGATTATAAAAGATACTTATACTTAAGCTTTAACTAATTTCAGGTAGTTATATTTGGAACCCCATAAAATAATGCGTTATTCATAGAAACATAAAGGTGACTACTCTGGTGTTGCGGGTGTCTATGGACGGCGCTGATCGCTTAACATCAGGTGACTCGTTTACTCGATACTTAAATAGTTTTTTTATATATTTTAATAAATATCACTTTGCTGCAGAACAGTTTATATATTTGTGGTGATGTTATATACATGACAAGTGACACAGACAGATACACGCACACTGACGATCGACGAGCAATTGAACGGATGACGTCATAAAAGCCTATATAGTTGCTGCCAGGCACGATCACCTCGCGTGGCCGAAGGATCCTCTTTTTCTTAGGGAACTTTACTTTCTGTTTCTTAAACATTTCTCCAGGCTCTTTGTTTTTACATTTCTATCAAATCTTATAAATATTAAATATAATAATACGACAATATAATTTATTAATTATTATATAATTTTATGAGAGTCGGATATATTATAAACAATAATTTCAAGAATTGATTTCACTGAGCGAGATCAAAAGGAGTAGGTAGGTGCTAATTTTACAACCCGCTGACTGCTAATAATGATTCTATAAATAGAATGGTAGAAAATACATTGTTTTAGCGAATTTAATATTGAATGGCCTGTATTCAATATTTACCTGACACAAATCAAACTGCTAAATTTTAAGAGAAGACAGAAGGAAAACATCTCCAGGAATCCTGGGCTTATAATTTCTAATTATAAATTTTAAATCGCCACAACGCATTGAGCAAGTAAGTGGTGATTAACGCTCAACCCTTCTCAGTGCGAGAAGAGACCTTTGGTCAGCAGTGGCCACTTATAGGCTGTTGATGATATTAGCTGTAGCTATCGGCTATATAGTCTAGGTATTAGCTACAGCTAATATGATCATCAAACGGCCACTCCAGAACAATGGCTTCCCTCAAGTAGCTCATAAGACTTCCAGATCAGCGGTTTACACATCTTTAGTAAAAAAGTACCTTGTAACTTTCTTATCATAACATAATATATTCTAACTGACAATCGAAGTAATTACACTAAAACAAGTTGTTATCTAAACCGTTCTCTTTGAAATGCTTATCAATTGTATAACCCAGTTTCTAGACAGGCAAATTAATAGACAATATAGCACCACAAAATTCTATTATCTGTGCTCGCGGAATAAATAGGAACTAACGGAAAACTCAAACAAAAATTGAATGGGAAACAATTTCCACGAAGACACTAGCGCCATTGTGGGCTGAACAATTAAATCGGTCGCGTAATACCTACTCATTTATTTATTAGGACTTAAGTTACTTTGATCACCGTCGTAACTTCTAAACTAATGGTATTTACTTACGATAAATTGTAGTTGACATCTATTACGAAGAAAATTGGGTAATCAATGGAAAATAATTGCCTTATTGTTATCGAAAAGGAATTATCCATTGGATTTGGGAGTGACATAAATAAAATATACCAAATATTACTTTTAATGTCGATGTCAGTTTACGTAGGTTTGCTTTTATAATAATAGAACTAAGTAGGTCGTAGGGCATCGTGTTATTAGCTAAGATATTTGAATTATTCAGTGGATTTGCGAGTGACATGTTGATAAATATGTATTAAATATTACGACGGGACAGAAAAATTTATGCGTAGGCGTTTATTATTCACCTGTAGGAAACTTTCCTTATTTAATTGAATTTTCTTTTGAAAAATAGATAGAATAGTATTGTTTGATTTTCCCACTTTTGTAAATCGTGGGATTATCTCTTTCAGTCGTCCTAGGTTTTTAAGAAGAAATTGATTGACTGGTGCGTATTTTTATGTTCAAGGTGGAAAGTCTTCCGTGGAAGAACTGATGGGTTCCAGAGCTCCGACTCGAAGACGCACGCAACAAAATGAACAGGGTGGTATTTAGTCAGTAAGAGTCTGAAACCCTCTTTCGTTTTACTCAAGGCAGGAGAAATTATTGGATGATTCCTTCCCAAAAAAGGTGAATAATCTTAAAGGCAGCTGAAATTAATTCATTACTACACTAGATCCTCCACTAGACAATGACACATCACAGTTCCCTAACCCTTCACACTGTGAGGTCAAATAATACTGGATCTATTTTAATACAATATTTCTATTATACCTCAGAAATATGTAACATCAATGTATTCCGTGATACATTTTGTAATTGAGTTTCTGTGAATGAGAAGAATAAATTTGATGACGACATGTGTTCTGTTGTGTTGTTTATTTATTAGGATCCATAAATCTAATTAACTGAGCTTGGAAATGGTATAGTCTAGCTGATCTCTGATCTGAATAGTAACTAGTTGATGTTCTTTTTATACATGACTAGCAAACCCCGCGAACTCCGTTTCGCTACCAATGATTTTCCCTGTTTTTCTCTTGATTTTTTCCTGAATTTTCTTTTATAAACCTCACGGAGCCCGAGACCTTTCTAACGAATGTAAAACTGTGGAAATCGGTTCGTGCGTTCTGGAGTTATAGCGTCAGGAAGGAAAACTCGACTTATTTTTATATTATAGATATATAACACAATCTGTGAGTCGAAATTAGTAGAGCTTTTCTCTATTAATTTACGTGAGTAAACTGCGATTTTTATTTAATTTAGTTGATGTTAATTTTTATTACGATAGTTTTTAAGGTTTCTTGATTAAAATTCATTATAGTTGATATATTTTATTTTTATAACTGTGCTATACAAAGACCTCAGATGCAACTATGTACCTATTTCGGGACACAACAACAAGAGGTTAAGATTGAAGTAAATATTTTGTTTCAACTCAAGGCCGTATTATTGTCCAAACATTATAGAAAGTTATACTAAGTATGATTGATGTTTGACATTGACCAAAGGATTTTAATTAAAATTCCATTATTATGATCCATGGTATTTTGTCGTATTTTGATTGCTTAAAGAACAAGGAGTAAACACACTCTTTTTAATTGCAAACGCTTCTATTACTAGAACTACAACACACATATTCATGAACACTACAAGAGTAAAGATGCCATTCCATTTACGCGGCCGCGTGATTAATGTCATGTTCGCACTTGTGTCGCGCGGTAAATCTTAAGGAAACCACGGGGAACGAATTTAACGCGCGTTCGACTCCTTTACACAGCCATGGGAACAATTTACAAGACCACAAACGACAATTCTCTTTGAAATCGATCCAGTGAATGGTTTTGGGAAGTTTCCAGGTTTGTTAGTCGTAAAAATAAGGTTGGTTGTATCTTAGTACAAGTTTGTTTTGTTTGCTTAGAATGTACAACATTAGATAGTATTTTTCATTGTCTATTATAGTTCAGTTAGTTTTATAATGCACCTAGTTTAACTGGCAAACAGACTGAGGACAATTCAGTGGACGTTTCAAAAGTGCCTAAATTAAAGATTAATTGAAATAAAATATGCTTTGATTTTAAATTTGAATGTGAAATAAGTTAGAACACGATAGAAAAAGCAATGTTGGTGCTGTGATTAGCTTGACGTGTATAAAAACGCGCGTTTTTATAGTAATTAATGAATACCATATTGTATTGTGTTCGTGATCATAGTTCGGTATTGGATAAAATCTTGTTTCAAATTAAACTAGTTTTTAACTGAGTTATCTAGTAAGTAATTTGTACGGTATTACTGTAGATCAGTCACTATACTTATATTGTGATAAAAATAAAACTAATGAGTGTACAAAAAAGTGTCTTTAAGAAAGTTGTTTGTAATCATAAGTACAATCGCGTGTTTAAATATCGGTCACTAATTACCAGTCACCATAAATAATGCCAGTAAAAAGTAGTTATCTTTTGTAAATAAATTGTAGCCTTATTTTAAGAAACCGACCTATGTGGCTTCAAGCAACTTAGCAAGAAGACAATTTAGATATAATGTCGAAATTATTCAGCCACTGTGTATAATATTCCTATTTATTTCACTGTGGATCGGCTAAATTCGTTGTTTCCGAAACAAGGTTCTGGCATAAATTAAACAGCGGCATAAGTAGGGTACACTCATTTATTATGATAATTCACTCGTCAAGTAAAAACATTTGTGTAGTGTATTTATTTGTATTGTCGCTTCTGATATCTCTTTACCTAGTTAGGAAAACTAGTATTGAACAAATACAGTATTTTTTCTTTTAGTTCTATGTATATTTTTTGCGATCATCAGGTGGAAGTGAAGCATAAGGTTCATTTCAATCAGTGTAGGTGCCTAAGTATAGTAATTTATGACAAAAAGCACTAGAATACAAAATATTATAGGCATATTTTTTTCTTGTGCAAGGCTAGGTCTCAGTTTTACCTAAAGTGTATTTTCCTATTTACTCAAATCTAGTACATTAGTCACTTTTTTATTTGTTCTAGAGGCACTAATATAGTTCCTATAAACGATATTTTTCCCTAAAAGTGATCGACCGACTAACAGTTTTGTTCTAAGAAAATTGCTGTACAAAAAAGACGTCCTCATCCATCAAAATAATTGAAACCCAATCGCAAGTAAACTGATGTTGTTTATTTTAAGTCTTTCCGTTTCTAGGTCGCTGACCTATCTTATTTCTAAGAATATCCTCCCTAGGTTCTATTATAATACCTTGGCTCAAGAAAAACAACTGAACAGTCGTATTTCTTCAGCGTATAAAAGATCTAAATTACAAATAGGTTCGATAAATGGGTATTACGTAATTCATAAGCCGATGAGGCTGTTATACAACATTAATACTCGGGTTGAAACTATTACATAAAGACATTAAATATACAATGGTGGTATGTATGCCTTAATGTGTTTGCTAGATAAACGGAATACAATTTTAAAACAATTAGGTGGATTGGTCCTCCACTGTACATATGCATTTTTCTAATTATCTTTTAAAAAAACCAGGCGGGTCAAGAAAATTAATAAGAAACATCTGGAAATAAATAATGTGTACGATAGTATGATGGTTGACGGTATGATTGAAAAATGGAATCCCATGTTTAACTGGTTGTGCTTTTGAAAAGTGTGTAGCTAATATATGACATGCCATTTAACTAAAATTTTAACGTGTTATAAGCTACATATCAATAAAAGTATTAACCACAAAAAATGTAATAAACCAACACAAATTACTAACAATGAACAATGTGACATATAAATCATAGGAATGATATACAGCATGTTTACCTGCGAGTAACTAAATACGTCACTTAGTCTGGGACGACTAAATAAATGGAGAGATTTAGTCTTCGCAAATAGTTTTGTGTGAGACATACTGATACAAATTACTTTCTTAGTAACTTAAACCGGGCTTCTGTTTGCGCGTGGCTTAAGTTAAAAGGGAAAACAGGTACGTAGTTAATAACTGTAGTTTGTTAAGCAGATTTTAAATGAAACTAATTTAGAACATCCTGTTTTCGTATCAAAGATGCACCATAATGTATAAAATTTATTTAATTTTATGAGTAAATTAAATGTAGATGAAGTGAAACTAGAGTTTTGAATTCTAATGAAGAAATCTAACCTAACCTAATAGAAAACTTGGGTTAATGTCATTGAATGACTATCCCCCTCAAAAAAAGTTTACTCAATGGGAATTATGATTACGGAATTTGGCATTAAAAGATAAATGCAAAGCTACAAGGCAAAGTTATTAAAAGTTGAATACTTCCATACATTAAATATTGACAACCGTGTGCTATAAATCAGCTGTGCTCAACAAAAATGGTGTCAGCATGTAATCACACGTTTTTATTGACATTTAACGTCGTTGACAGCAAAATAACATGGGAACACATCATTTAAAATTGATGCAACTTTTTTTAACCCTCGACCTAAGTACGGCCCTGACATGGCTTGGTTGAAAACTTGTTACAATAAAGAATCAATTTTATGTACTTTCTTTTAAGGAATAAATTCGTGAATATATTGATAGGATTTCTTGAAATAGTGTGTATAAGGCTGTGGAGTGTTGATAGAGGCTAAAACTGCGTGACAAAATACCAATTTTGTGATTTGCCACGAAATGGATTTGGCATTTTCATTTACAACAAAATCATACTAAGGTGCGTACAATAATATTCTGTAGTTCTTTGTGACGCAGATTTTTACGTAAACCCTTTTAGTTCTTTAAATACATTTTCTATTTTTATATTTTAATAATCAAAGTTTCGTTTGTTTGTCTACCTTGAAACTACGGAATAGACTTAATAAATTTAAGATATGAGACAGTCGCTAAAATAAGACGTAAGATTATTACAATTTTAAATAAATAAACCAGATTGTTTTCGCTGTTTTAATCACGTGTTTTTGCCTTTATTAGTGTAATGGGGTTTTTAATGTATGTATTTTTATGTTATCCTTAAATAATAATAATCATTTATTTCAGACCATGATAGACATGGTAAAGAATATGCACAAAATATTTAACAAAATTATAGAATTTTGTTAGTAACATTGAACAAAAAACTAATGTCAGTAGATATTACGAGTATGGAATAACAATAGACACAGGACAGTACAAAAACATCAAAGAATAATTAAATCAGTCTTTAAATTAGTATGTCATTTAAATATATCAAATAATGTATAGTACAACTAAACATTTTACAACATTTTAGGCGTAGTAGGACAGACGGAACTTATAAAAATGTACGAAAGATTGAATTATAAAAATGCGTGACCATTTATACAATACCTAATTTAAATCGTACATACAATACTTATCACGAATGACCTTTTTAACAATTGTTTTTCTTTATTTCATTAGTTTTTAAGATTTCGAGAACATATTTCGTACGATACGAGAAATGCTTACTACAACGAAACACGCGAGCCTGTGAGTTATTTCTCAAGTATAGTAAGGCCTACTATGGCGTGTATAAAAAGATAGTTACGCATTCAGCTTGAGTACTTCGTTACGTGTTTCGTTCCGGGACTTTAGAACTTGGTTGTTTTAGGATATTTTGTCAGGCTATTTAGCTTAGGCACTTGGTGGTTTCTTTTTTTAATAAAAAATGAATTTTAATTACCTAATTTTGTTCTTATTTATATACCTACAAACCTACATAGTGTTATAGTTATTCATACCTTACTAGTCTTTGACTGCCAATAGAAGGCAAATCCTCCGCTAACGTCGGTCACCGGTGATCACCACGGCGTTCAATGTGTTAAAGAAACTAGAAATATGTTTACTCGCTCTGTCAAGAGGGAAGGTGAAATATGAACAAGATTGACTCCAGATATTAAGTTTACTTACAAAGCACGCATCAAATAAACATGATGTAAATATTTACTAATCTTAGTATTGCCATAACTTGAACAGCAACGTATTTAACATGTAATATTGAGTAAAGCTAAATGATAAATACATCAAATACGTCTTTGTAGAACATTTATAATTACTATTATACATACATACTAATAGTCAGTCAGTAACGTCACGCCTTTTATCCCGGAAGGGGATGATATGCATATGCAGAGGTACACATTATGGCACGTAAAACCACTGTACAAAGTACACCCATTTTTCACAATTTATGTTATAAGTCCCATATAGTAGGGGGTGAGCCTATTGGCATAAACTTAGCACAATTCCAGGCTCTATGCCTTGCAGTCACACTTACGACCACTCGTTCAAAGAGGCAGTCTAATAGTAGCATAATATTATACATATATTTATACAACAGTTTCATCTGACCTTTTCGCAACTAGGTTAAATTCGGTACACAGTCGATTTTTCTTGTAAATCGTCCTTCGCAGTGACAGTATCGTTTAATTAAAATTCTTTGTTTCAACGACATTAGGAACAGTGTTGACGTAGATATCTACTAGAAACGTCAGCATTATATTAACCTGAATCCCACGGTGTATAATACTAGTACAATATTATGAAAGAATGAATTGTTTGTAAACTACACCTGAGTTTGTAATTATGAGTTAAATAAAAAATGTGTGATAATAGAGAAAAGTATAAGCTATACTAATAATATGTAGTCAGTAAAATCGATTGAATTTAATGGAAGTGACGTATAACACCAAAACTGATTAATTTTGGAAAAATAAACGTTTCTGTACGAAGAAAAGTGGTCTACATATGGAACACTGTTAGACTATCTACCACAACTGATTGATTTCTCAAAGAACTTTTTCACTTTTTCTGTAATCGATTGATTTCTCAAAGAACTTTTTCACTTTTTCTGTAATCGATGCAAAACACTGTTACTATTGTACTCAGAGACATTTTATGATTGCTTAAACTATGTTTCGAAAACTATTGCTAAGGATTGCGTTAAGTAACCATTAAATGACTCTGATTACGGCGGTACGGTATTCTGAGACTTGAACATTCTTTACAACTTCTACAAAATCAAAAACTTCTTAAAACAAACACCCAAGAAAAACTAATAAGAACATGTTTTTCAATTCTTTTCTTAAATACGGCCATTTTGAAGTTGGAAAGCTATTTTCAATTTCCCGATTTTAATAAAGAAAGTTATAAACTGGGTTACTCGTGTCCTGCCCACAACAGATTTTTATTAAAAAAATAAATAAATATAACGCCCGTTTAATTCCACCTCATTTTTAAATGTCAAGACTCAAGAAGAAAGTTTGATTCATACTTGTTAATTTTTTTTTATTCTGATCGTATTAGCCACCTCTGATATGCTGGTGAAAGAATACGATGAGAGTAAACTTAAATTTATAACTTATTTATACCCTATTGAGTACTAGTATTGAGTATTTGTGGTGGCTCATATCTTTTTCATAACCGAAGAGGCGTTAACCCAGTAATGTGACAGACTCAGGCTATTATTGATCGATGCCTAATTATAAATCTATAAAAAATCCGAAACTTTCAGTTAAAAAAAAACAATTTTAAACAATCAAAGACTTCGCCAGCTGTCCTACATAAACAGTGACGAAACTAAAAAATGAGAGGAAGACTAATTAATTAATTTTAACAAGCAATTCCGTAAATAGAAAGACAAAAATTCTTTTCTTTTCTTAAAGGAAAACTAGTATTGTTCAGCTTGCCCCAAAAACAAATTGGGGCGTGCAGTTATGGTTGTGTCATTAACAACTGTGCAGTAGAGTGATTATAGTAAAACCCGCGGGCAATGTCGTTGGGGACGACATTTTGTTAAGCTGTGGTAAATTCGTGACTAGAGGAATTGGGAGGGTTTTGGAAAAGAAAAATAATATGACAGTCATGTGCAGATTGAAGAGTTATTTATAATATTTACTAGCTTCTGCCAGCGGCTTCGTGGGATAAAAAGGATCCTGTCACCTAAGTCAGCTCATACCCTGTCTGTATACCAAATTTTATCAAAATCCCTTCACTACTGAAGGGATTTTGACGGACAAAAACCAAAAAAAATAATCTTTCACGTTTATAATATTGGTGTAATAGTGTGTTTTTAACAAACGATTTAAAATAAATTTTGATGGTAACGTTATTAAATTAAAATCATACGTTTTAAGTAAAGTAGTAGTAGTTAAGTAAACTATTTTATTATTTTTTCTATGGGGGAAGTGACTCTGGTTATAATAAAGACTGTACTTATATTTGTTCTATCACATCTCCCAATAATATTTTTACTACGTCTAATATAAATAAAAATACACAATTTAACGAATGCGAAGCCGCGAGTATTTTAATAACAGATTCTGTGAATCAGTGATTAGAGTCACACGCACGGGACATCAGATTCACTCATTTTTGTAATATACAGCGTAAATATATTATTTTCTATGTTGACGTTAAAAAACTCATTAGGAAAACTAAATTCAGACTACAAGGTCCTTGCTCTAATTTTATATTTCTTGTTTATACATATATTTATAAAGAACATTTTAATATACATAATATCTCATCTAGTAGGTTTAATATTGAGTGTTGGCTCGTAATTTTATTACGTGTATACTCGCACTTAATGGATCGAAAAATGTAATTTCTAACTTCCAAAGAATTAAAGGTAAATGTGACATGTTTATTGCCTCTAACGTAATTTATTCGATTGTATTAGTATAAGCTATGGGCAATAAACGGGTTTCGTGTTTAGATTAAAGGAGAAAATATAGTCACAACTATAGTAGGCTGCGCGACGTCGCCGCGTCTGCGCACGCTGCTCATGATGAAGAGTCCCTCTGTGACTCGAAACTAGTAGAGCTTTTTCTACGTGAATAAAGCGTGATTTTTATTTAATTAAGAATGTCTCACGATAGTTATTATAAAAATAAATAAAATTATAGTTTTTTTTTAAGCTTGAGTGTTTTATTTTCGTTCCTAAATTATAATCCAGCGGTAGACCATACTATAATAATTATGTCATGTTACTGATAGTATAAATGCGAAAGTTTGTATGTTTGAGTGCATATTTGGTACTCAATCACGTCAAAACAGCTGAAGGCATTGAGATGAAATTTAAAACAAAGGTAGATTATGGTCAGGAACAACACATAAACTACTTTTATTCTACGGGAACGCGGGCGAAGCCGCTGTCATAAGCTAGTATGGTATAAAAATCATAGTAATTAGTTATAATCACCAATCAATCAGTGATTATCTACTGTAATGACAATTTTTTTGTCGGCTATAAGAAAAATAGCGTGTTGGGTTATCTGTCACGAAAATATTGCCCTGATCAACGTGACCTTCTAATATTTTATCTTTTAACCGAGAACTTACATATTTATTATATACTGTATTTTTTTTCTTTTTGAAAAACGTTGCTCCAAACTGGGATTTTATTCTAGGTCCTTGGTACATTAAAAACATACAATTTCACATACACATGACACCTAGATCCGAATCAACAATTTGTGGATCACACAAAGAGTTGCCCCGTACAGTACGAGTTTGAAACGAAATTGAAATGAGAGTGCGTTCGACGCTCTCATTGGCCGGCTCGAATGAAGCAACCAATCAGAGCACCGAACTCAGTTTTGTTTCGTTTTCGTGCGGGAATCCGTTCTGTCTTAATACATTATAACTGTAATTATAAGAAAGCCACATCAACTAACGTAATAGTATCATCATCATTATCGTCATAATTTTACTAATGAAAATATTCAAACATTAACTGAGTTTTCCAGTGCGCGTGATCTTAATTATATTAATGAATTAATATCCATATAAATATTTTCTGTATAAAGTTGTTGTTACGTTTTTGAAAAAAAAATCGGATGTCCCTTATTTTTCTTTTAAGATTTTACATTAAAGAGCCGATCGATATTAAAGTCATTAGGGGAGGCCTGTCAGCAGTGTATCTTTTGGCTGATATGATAATGCAGATTTTAATAAAGACGATTAGCATCATAATATCTTTTCTACAGTGCATTTTTTGCTACAGGACTCACTGCAAAAAAGGCGAGTCCAAAAAATATTTTTTACATTAAGCCAGTAAAATGGAATCCATTCATAAAAATAATGCGTACCGATTTTTCTAAATTAAACGTTTCGCAATAATTCATAAAAAGTACGAACGTAGATATTATTAAATTTCTCATTCCATATACATCTTCACCCTTTATGGCATACAGAAGTGAAATTATTGTTTCAAATCGCACGCTTAAAAAGGGGAAAATTATTCGTGAAATGAATTTTCTCGGTTTGAAGCTCGGGACTCTGAACGATAATAAGCAAGTCGTTTGCAACCAAAGATCGTGTTTAGATGAAATTTATGAATGAAGACGCGGCAAAAGTATGTGTGGGCGGGCGTAAAGAAGCATTTTGTGCCTTCTTTATACGTAATAAAACATAAAATGAAATTATCTCTCACATACGAGCTGTGAACATTGCGTAAAATGAGTTATTTTTAAATAATGTAGCATTAAAATTGGGAAGTTTAAGAAAAAGGTTTTTTACTGCGGTCAGTCAGTATGAAGATTGATGATCACATTTTCTTTACGAAAAAATCTTTGTCTTAAGTCCGAAAAACCCGGACTATTTATCGTTTCAATCTTATTTATTTTGACAAGTTTTGGGAGTAGAGTAGTATTTATTATTCTTAGAGTAAAATTCTATTATAATACTAAATTAAATTCGTGAGTACTTATAGATACAGTAAGTAATACGGAATTGGAATCTATATATTCATCATTATCATACTCCCTATATATTTTTTAGTGCTGAAAATCATACAATTTGTTTTTCCACCCTGGGCGAGGCAAGAGGGAGTATCAGACTCTTACTGACTAAAAACCACTCCGTTCCTACTCTTGTAATATAAATTCCAGAAAATTCCACACTTCGCGGTATTTGTACTCGTTTATTAATTAGAACCATATTTCAATAAGAAGAACTGAGTAATTCACTAACGTTGTTCAAGTCAATTATATGAGAGAACAATATTTGGTTCAACATTGTTCGGAGGCTCTTTACCGTACTTTAGAGAAATTTTCTAAGGCCTTATTTGGCCCTCTTATTTGGTGAAAATATTCAAACAAGTTAATTAACTTTGTTACTACGTGCTAGGGTAATAAGGTTCATGTTTGAAACTTTATACGTTTTTATGTAAAATAATGAATTGCTGGAAAAAAGTATGTAGGTGAAAAAGTACATAGCTAATGGAATTCCTGGTATGAAATATGAGTACATACATAGAAGTTTTGGATTCACCTGATTTCTTGGTAAAATTATGTCCATAATTAATTATTATGTTATCGGCTTACTCACGTAACTGTTTGACGAGGAACTCGACTAGTTGCAAGCCCTGCTAGAGGCTTATATTCATTAGCAGCATTCAAATTAAATCAGTATGTCTCACGAAAGTTATAATAAAATTATGTCCATAATTGTAGTCTTTTACATACCTACATCAAAACTTAGCAGAGTTTGAAAAATGACTTGTTGTAAACCTAAGTCCTCGCACTCAAACGTTTTTCATTCACAAATTAACCGTCGCTACGTTCATATTTTATCTTCAAAAGACGTATTACAATCCATTACAACCCAAAAACCCAACTTCTTGTACCTAATACCTAAATCTTATCATAAAGCCTATCTTTATAGCACCTAGATATTCACATTACAAATTACTCAAAATTATAGCCTATTTCGGAGAATCAAGACTTATTTTTGCATATAGATTTTTATGTGAGATGGCGTATATCCAAAATGCTACCTATAAAGTCTGTTCGTTCAGCTACAGTAATTGTTCGCAGGAAACGCGGCGGTATTAACATTGTAGTTTATGATTTGACGGGCTGATTTATTATAGGGTATCGTTGGTCACAATCGTGTTATGTTCTATTATTATTTTAAAATATTGGGCTGTTGATCCAGTTTGTAATGGGGTTTGGAAATACGCGACCTATTTGCTTGTAATTGTTTATTTTAATTAATTAGTTTTTAATTATTTATGATGTTTATTATAAATATAAAATTTAAATCAATACAAAACTGTCGAAGGCTAATCTTCCGTAACTTCGGTCACCGGTGACTGGCGTGGCTGTAAATGTGTTAAACGAATTTATAAAATTGTTGAAAGAAAAGTACCTATAATAAGATAATTGTTATTCGAACTGCCGCATACAGAAACATTTAATGATTTCTATTATAAAAAACTAAACTAAACTATTCCTTAACAACGATTTTGTTCCGAAAATAATTGCTAAGGACTGAGTTAAGTAACCATTAAATGACTGAGTACGGCGGTAAATGACATATAGTTAAGTAATTTCGTCATTGAATATTATATTTTTGAACTATTTTAATGAATATACATACAAACACAGAATACTTAGTTTTTACCCAAAATAAAACTTCTATATTATGTCGATATCCTTACGAAATACACAATTTAATGAACTATGTTTTTTATCGAATGCTAATACACAGTAACATAGTAGGTATACTAGCATATAGTAGTAGTATATCTACTACACATAGCACCATTTATTTGCAAATAATATATCCGGTCTAGGAGCAATATGCTAGCAGTTTTTCTAGTAAAATCTTGTGAATATTTTCCAAAAGATCACTAGAGTAGAATGTCTTTCTCGTTGATTGTAACAACGTTAGTGTGAATCCCAAATTTAGGGCTTGAATACGATTCCCGATTCAAGTAAAAGTATGTTACTCTTAAATATTTATAAATTCTATTACAAAATAGCATAAGCACGTTAACTGGACTTTATTTATTTATTTTTACCACTGCAGGCCAAATACCTCCCTACCCTCCTTATTAATCTTCTTTCTTTTTAATACTCTTTTAGGGAATACAAAGCATTATATTAAATGATGGTACTTGAGTAAGTGAACTACATAATTACGTACCTATAGGTAGGTACCTATAGTATAAGTTTACTCTCCAGACACGGTAAAGTAAGAGTCTCATTAGAATTCAATACCTCTATGTATGCTGTTCTCGCATACGATACTACGAAAAGGACGAGGATGTGTCTCAGGATATTTTGAATATTATTAAACTATTTTATAATAATACCTATAAGTATGTTGCCTTCGCCTAGTAATGCTTTGTAACAAATGGTTCGGAATACTGCAACCGGGAATCTAATACGAAACATTTTATTTATCATTAAATATGTAATATATAAGTATATTTTTATGAAAACCCATTTAATAGGCTTATACATATTATATGGTTATCAAGATTAAGAGTACCCAATATCAGATCGATCTGACGACAGGAACCAAACAAACAAACAGGCTAAGCTAAATAAAAGTATATAAAAAGTGTGTATTAACATGTGCCTTTTTTATCAAATTTAGGCAAAGTCGATGGTAGCAACTAGTTAATTTTTAACAACATCAATATAAGTAGTTTTAATATTATCTGCTACGCCTAATGGGAGGTAGTGTTGTGTTTGAAGAGTACAATAGTTAAAAAATTCGTACTCCGGACCAGTTAATTAAATTTAAGAAAATATAGAAATTAAATAAACATTGACTCTACTTTGCATAAAGTGGTTCACAAATATGCACGATACGTCGCTGGCAGAAACAGTGAAGGAGAAGATGGCTCTTTCATAACAAATATTTACCGAAATTTTATGTATGTAATAAAAAATACATGTAATTAATAATTTATATTTACTATTGTAATCTTCAAACACAACACTACCTCTCATTAAAGCCATGGCAGATACTTTTAGAACACCTTATATAGCTCATACAGTATGTATAAATAACAATCGAACACCCTAAAAAAACAAATCTATAAAAATCTACGCCTTTCGCTGTCTCACAATAAAAATAACATTTATATTGTTGTGAGGCCAGTGAATAAATGATTTCGTAAACTAAACAAAGGCTTAATAGTTATGATTGTGTACAAGACAGGAAGGCTTCCTTTGTCACGTCAATAAAATTCCCTTTTACGGATATTTTTGTTACGAAGCTGTTTGATCGAAGGCTGATATTGAGGTGGAGGTATTTTGTGTTTAAGGGTATTTGAGATTAAAAGAAAATGCATTGTTTTGAGTGTTTGTAGTCTTATTATTGCAAGAGATATTATTAAATTAATCGATTAAAATTTTGTAAGAAAAAAATTCAATCATCATAAAAGTTTAGAGAGTTTAAAAACAACTGAATGCAATATTTAAAAAATAAAGCTATATTTTAAAACTGCTTTAGAATTCGATTAATTTATTTTGATTCTAAGATATCTAAACTTAGCAATGGTTCACTAAAACACTGTTAAAACCGATCTATTCTAAAATTATATTTTATACAACTAGATATATTAATTTTAAAATTAAAAACCCAAAAAGGAAGGCTCCTAAATTAAACAGCATATCAAACACTAGATAAATTCATAAAAAAAACAAATCTCACATCTTTTTAAAAATCCAAACAACAAGCCAAGAAAGTACCCAGCCCGGGAACATTTTAACGAGTTCTTTCCAAAGTAATTTATCAAACTCCTCAGTATGGACCAACGGGAACTACTTACAATGTCGTCGGCTTCCCAACTTTTTCAATCTTATTTTATAAACACCAAAGTTTTTCACTACACAACACACACCGAAAAAATTATATATATATATATATATATACAAAAATCACGTTATATTTAAATATAACTATATATAATTTATAATATAATTACACTGAATTGTTTATTAGATTATAATGTGCATTGAAAGTTTTAAGTTTATTTTCGGGAGTTCGCGATTGTAGCGCGGCCGTCCGGCTCGGTCGGCTGACGGTTTCAGAGTCGCTCTGCCGCTGAAAACTGAAGACATGAGGCGTCCCTACGCAACGTGTTACTTACTTTACATGTACTCTAAACGAGTGTAGCGGTGTGAGAATATATGTATTGTTTATTATTTTATTAGTTATTTTAATTTTATTCATGATATTATAAGTAAGCTAATTTGCTTAAATATTTTTTAGGAAAATATATTTTGATGAGTAAAATTTATTAAAAAAAAAACCCTCTTTTTGACATATCTGGTACGTAAATAACTTTATTATTAATATTTCTAGTATTTAATTAACCTAGAGAATGACTACGTTTTTATAAATTTTGACCATCAATAAACCAAATTTCCTAAAAGTTTTACGAGCAGAAATTCAATTTACTTTTAACTAAGTCTTAGTTTTCGTAAATTATTATGAAAGCTGACTATGTTAGTTTTTATAACACTCCGTTAGACTTCCAAGCGTCTGATTAATCGTAAAGATTGCCATTAATGATTCAACCAGCAGAAGAGCCTAAAGTATCAATTGACAAACACATTGACCTCAGTTTTAGGACCTTATTTTTAATGTAGGTAATTTGTTAAACTAAGCTATGGATATAAAAATAACTAGGAATTTAGGCCATAAAGATAATAGTAATATAGACTAGGGCTATAACTCTTGAAAACGGATACTTAATAATATACGTACTAAATATAACCTCACGCTTGTCTCCGATAGGGTTAGGCAGAGACAATGGAACACCAATTGCTACGAACATTATTTCGTTACATCAACAGTCATTAGTCTTTTCATGCATGCTCATCGGTTAAGGGTACTTTTAATTTGGCCCTTCTTTAATATATCGCCAATTAGGTCGAAATAGGTGGATTATTAATAAAAGTAGCATAAAACAAATGTGATCACCAACCCTCATGTTAATCGTAGCGATTATAGCAAACAGTCTTATACAGTGGAGCCTTATGTTCCAACAGTGGACTCTTCAACTCAATTGTGTTTAATAGTTTACGATGCATGACTGCATGGTTGGCGCGGTGTTTGGCAACTGGCTGCCGCGCAACGTGTAGTGGGTTCGATTCTCGCACGGAGCAACTCTTTGTGTAATCCACAAATTGTTGTTTCGGGTCTAGGTGTCATGTGTATGTAAAATGGTATGTTTGTAAACGCACCCACGATACAGGAGAAAATCCTAGTGTTGGGAAACGTTTAAAAGAAACAGATGATAATGACGTAAAGCACGAATGCATCTTCCTTGCATACTTCTGACAACACTTATTAATTTGATAAAATGCTGTGTCACCACCAAATAAAGGCACATTCCCGTTTATAAACAAAACCTCGTAAATATTATGCTAATAAACAGCAGACCCGCGGAGGTTGTAAAATGAAGAGCTGTAGCCTTAGTACAAGTTTGCTTTACGTTGAACGAAAACGAAACGACAGCGCGTCCGGCGTTTTGATTGGCCGGCGCGAATGAACCAACCAATCAGAGCGGCAGACGCCATCTTGTTTCGATCTTGTTCAACGTAAAGCAAACTCATACTAAGGGTGCTGATTCATCTTCATGACAGACGTTTGCACTGAAATATCAATTTGACGTATAATCACGAGTTAATGGCGGCTTAGACGGATGTAATTAACTTCAGTCGTTGGACATAATCGAGGTACGGATTAACCCGTCAACCCGAAATATAATCGGAGATTAGATATAGATGGGAGACGCGAAGATGAACGTAAAGATGTTTTCGAGACGAAAGTTTTTTTTTACGCTTTACGCTACCAATTTATCTTTGGAAAGTTAAATTTGATCTTAACCACGTTAAATATTGATCGATTGGTTTTTAACGTAGACATTTTTTGTGGATATGCTTTGATGGAATTGGTCCAAAAACAGATTGTGAAATAACTTGTATTCGAATACATTTTTAAATACAATATTTACTTTTTTCTCTCTGTTTTTGTTACGAACTATTACAATATATCAAATATTGTTCATAGATATGTGTAAAGAAAAAACTATAAATAGGCAACATAAGTTTTTCATGTGTAAATGGGTTTAACAAAGACCATCGCCTTACCATCAAATTACCTAACCCTAGGCACAAAATAATTTATTCCAAGACCCTAAACGTTCCCAGTTTAGATGCAAAAATCAATCGATTAGGACCTACTTCAAGGGACAAAGGACCAGAATCTTCTGTCCCTTGCCTGAGATAAACTTAAGAGCTTTTTGCGATTAACTTAACAATACGAGTTTCTGCAGTACCTACATTAGTACCATACGTGATATTGGTACCACATATTTGAACAAATATTGGTATCATTTGATCAATATAAAGTATGCCTTGTTTCTATTAGAATAAAACTCATTTCAAGTTGGTGATTTAGACAAATATTTTGGCCAATACGCCAATGTTTTGTACAACAGTTATTGAAGATTTTATGAGGCTAAAAACTTGTTGGCTATTTTTAAAGTCACGCGAATCGTCTATTGTTTTAAAGGAATATAAAAGAAACTAGGATGGGTTAGAGTTATAAAATGTACTAAATTATTCCCCAAAGGAGAAGTAAATGAAATTATTCTAATTACTAAGCGATTTTATAGATATTTTAACGACATCATTCGGGTCTTTGGAGGCAAAACCTAGCTAATAAACTTTTATTGAAATAGTGTTAAATTAACCCTTAGAGCCACATCTGTCTCCGGTGTCTGACGCTAGTGGAGGTTTGACTTTCACCATTTTTATTTGGCAAAATATTTTGAAATTAAAAGTATGATTGCCTTAAGATTTGGGCAAAAAATACTGGCTTCATCTAATCAGATGATTATAAACTTTTAATAAATGTTAGAAGCTTTAGAAGTGCTTTGCCGGAGTTAGGAATATAAGGAATATTGGGGAATAGGGGATGGGGAAGATTGGGAAGGAAGGTAATTGGGCCTCCGATAACATCACTTACACAACGAAACACAACGCAAGCGTTATTTCACGTCGGTTTTCTGTGAAGCCATGGTAACACTCCGGTCGAGCTGGCCCATTTGTGCCGAAGCATGGCTCTCCCACACTTAAGCATAATAACATTCTCAATTTACTTACACATCTTACAAACGACTTTGACCCTTACATTTCTTTAACACAGAACTGTAATAGAGTATATCTTTGAAAGAAATCCAGTAATAATATGTAATTCATACCATTGCCATCGTCACTTTTCCATTTCAAGTCTGTAATACGAAACTTATATAATAACCCCCCAAAGGCAAAAGGTTCGTTCATGACGTCATCACTGACCTCTCGAAGAGTACCTATTCTCAAATCAGATCTCACTATTGGGTGGGATTAAAATGGTTCGTGGAATCCAAATATATCCTGGAGTATTGGGCAGACTGACCCAGTTTTGGATGGGTGTTCCATCAAATTGATGTATGGTATCGCGAAATTTATCAATGTATTTAGCGGTGGTATTTCTGTGGCTCATATTAGACGTTTATGAATGATATGTTTAATTAGAATGCATCGGTGCGTCTGTATTGTTTAGTGGGTTCAGAAATAATACAAGAATTATATTACACATGTTATTACAATAACTTAGAACGTAATGTATCAATCTGTTAGTTAAAATTGTTCTCACATAGTTGAATCAATCGATACAATGTCACTAAGAATTGTATTGTGAATCTGAAGAGTAACCCATGGAGTTTCTTCATAAGAATCTACACTTTGGGAACGAGTGAATACCTTCACTAGAGGGCTGACAGACAGGCATACATTTTTATTATTATTATATTTGCTTTGATGTTCAAAAGTGCCTTCTTGGTTCTTTAACGTTCAAAAGTGCCTCCTGATCTATTTGAAATAAATAATTTTGACTTGACTTGACTTCAAAATCACATATTTTGTGTAAGAGTGGTGAAACTAGCCCTTAATGAAATTGAATTTAATTAAAAATAAACCGTAATCACTACAAGAAAGAGAACTTAATTCACTATTTTATGACGACAACGCAATTTAAAAACTTCACTCTAAATTGAAAATAAAAAGTAAACATCAAAATTAAATGTTTGGGTCAACGCACTTGTAAAACTTAAAATCGTTTGCAATAAACATTGTATTGTCTGTCAAGATCAACTTTGGTTTATGGTCGTCTCAGAATGGCGGTCTAACGAACATTATTCGGTACTTGCCAATACTTGAGTAATAAAATACGAATCTGGACTTATTGTTTTTGATTCAAGAAAAATAAATGTTATAAAGCAATTTTTAGAATCAAAGTCAAAGCATTCATTTCAATTAATCCTTAAGTAATTACGTACGGTACTTTTGTAAACTCTTTTCGTTTGTTAGTGAAACTAGGTGCTCGTTCCGGGGTGCGGTGCCAAAAGACCTCCCCGTGGTGCACCCTGGGTACAGGCGATAGTCCCCCTAACGGGGGTGATAGGGTTGGAGTGGCTATTGCCTGTAGCGAACTTTTGGACGGGGCGGAAGAACCCGAGATGGGTTCTGGGGGCGGCGGGCTTTGTGATGACACATGGCCTGCGCCCCCGAGGGGGCGTCACTCCGCACGTCTCTCTGAACCTAGCAGAGAGCGTGGCGGAGAGGCAAGGACGGTGCTCGTTGTGCACTCACCCTGCCAACGAGCAGCATCGGGGCACAAGCTGTCCTCGACTGCAACCGTCGACATCGTAATCCGGGAAGAGGTCATGGTCATGTTTTATGACTCTGAACGGGACGAGGGTCTTGGCTTGATCGCCCGGACCGCGAGGAAGTTAACCTCTATAAAAAATTCCTCCAATACCAAGTTCTGGTGCGCGGCGAGGGTATGCGTGGCTGAGGAGTAGTGTCAGTCTCGAGCGCACCCCCAGCTAGGGGACCGGTGGACCCTCTTGTTGGGTTACAAATATACACTTACCCAGGTACAGGGGGCACTGCCTGGGTGGACCGAATATTTCCCCCACACTCGTGGGAACTGTATGCAGACAGAAAATATAATATTAACTAACAAACCACCAGAGGCGGAGAGGGTAGGCGAGCTTAGCTCGCCTGCAGTTGTTTTAGCGGAGGGCCCGAGTGGCTCTGGTGCCCGTGGGGAGGTGCTGGACTCGTGCGGTAAGTCCCACACACGGGCCCTAAGCCGGAAGGGATCGGACTCGGAGTCCGACTCCTCATCTGTGTCTGGCGTGAGCGTAATTTTAAAGCGCCAGACAAGGTCGACTTTTAAACGTCCCAGGATGGAAGAAGGTCTGGGTCTGTCCTCGTCCTCCAACGCGCTGGAGGCCCCGGCCCCCCCTAAAATCCCTACAGCTGCGCGGGGTAGAGGCAGGGGGAAGGCCAAGAGGCGGGCAGCCACTGCCCGGTCCAAGCCGGCTGAGTGTCCGGCTGCGGCGGATAGTAGCCTGAAAAGTGCAGCTCACACAGACTCCTCCGTGATGGAGGTTTCGGACGGGGAGGGGTCAAAAGGTGCGCGCCTTTCTGAGACGCTTCGCCAAGCCGTCAGGGAGGGGCTCCGGCTGGTAGCGGGGAAGAAGACCCAGTCTGCGAGAGCCGCTCAGTTGAAGTTGGTAGAGGCGGAAATTATGGCGGCGGCTTTCGATGTGTGCAGGATTCCCTCAGCGGGGAAAGTCCATCAGGAGTTGGCCGAAATGCGGCGGGAGCTGGCTCGCCTGTCGGTCTCGAATGCCGCTCTGGAGGCCGAGCTTCGGTCCACCAAGGCTGAGCTTGCCGCTTGCCGTAGAAGCCAACTCCAACCTCCGGCGCAACCTCAGGCGGAGCCCGATGTGCTCGGGCTGTTGCGCAGGGAGATGGCTGCTTTCCAGCAGCGCTATGACGTTCTGGAAAGTAGGCTCCTCCGACCCCCGCTAGCGGCCTCGAGCACATACGCAGCTGTTGCAGCTAGGCCGTCGTCCTCTTCGGGGCAGACTGGCCGCGGCGCTCAACCGCCGGCTAGGACACGAGCGGCCCCCCCAGCTAGGGCCCCAGCGCCCCCTCCGACGCAGGCACCAGCTGTACAAACGACGAATGCGTCAGCGGGACGCAGAAAAAGGAGAAGGGACGCAGCGGATCAGCAGGCAGCCCCAGCCACAGGCGTGCCTACCCCAACGGCAAGGGGTAGTGAGTGGCAAGTGGTAGGCGAGGCGAGGAGGGTCGCCAAAGAAGCAAGGAAGCGCCGCAAGAAAGAGCAGCGGCAGCGGCGGCAGCAGCAGCGCAGAGAAAAGCGCGCTGCGGCCTTGCTTCTCGCCCCTAAGACCGCGGCTGTAGTTATAACACTACAGCCTGATGCGGTCCAGAGAGGCGTGACGTATGGCGACGTCCTCGCCAAATTAAAGGGGGCGGTGACTCCCGCGGAGTTCGGGGCCCCTGACGGGTTCGCGATGAAGGTAACGGCAACTGGAGCCCGTCTACTTGAGGTCCCCGGCGCGACCAGCGGTCCAATCGCTGACGCTCTAGCCGATAGGATTAGGGCGTGCCTCGGTGCGGACGAGGCTCGCGTGTCCAGGCCCACCAAGTGCCTAGACTTGCGTATATTGGGTCTGGACGACTCCGTAACGGAGCATGAAGTGGTGGCCGCTGTCGCCAGGACGGGAGGGTGCCCTGTTGACCAGGTCAAGGCAGGCACCATCCGTCCGGACAACTCGGGGCTGCGCACGGTGGTGGTAAGCTGCCCCGTGACAGCGGCCAAAAAGATTAAGGAGGGCAGAAGGCTCCTGGTGGGGTGGGTCTCGGCGCAGGTCAAGCTGCTCGAGGTCCGGCCTCTGAGGTGCTACCGCTGCCACGTGGGCCACCACGTGAGCGTTAAATGCACCTCGGAGGTTGACCGCAGCGACCGCTGCTTCCGCTGCGGTCAGCCCGGTCACAAGGCCGGTACGTGCACCGCCCCGCTGCACTGCGACGCATGTGCAGCGGCCGGCAAACCGGCCAATCACCGGGTCGGGAGCAAGGCCTGCTCCCCCTACCAAACCCAGGGGTAAGGGTAGGCCCTCCGCCGCCCCCGTCGTTTCCGCCACCGCCGCCGCAGTCGTCACTGCTACCGCCGCCGCGGTCACCGCCGGCCGTAATGCCGCCAGGGAGGAGGTTGTGATGGAGTGCCAGTAATGACTCCATTCCGCCTCCTCCAGGCGAATATCAACCACTGCGCCGCCGCTCAGGACCTTCTACTCCAGAGCATGGCGCAGTGGTCAATAAATGTCGCTGTGGTCTCCGAGCCGTATTTCGTCCCGCCCAGGGATCACTGGGTTGCGGACTTGGACGGCTCGGTGACCATCATCTCGTCGGCCGCCGCCGGTACCCCGACTCTCGAGAGCGCTCAGAGAGGCCGGGGTTGTGTCGCAGCACGGTTCGGAGAGATCGCTGTGGTGGGCGTGTATTTCTCTCCGAACCGAACTCTCGCCGAGTTCCACAACTCCCTGAGGGAGTTGGTCGCCGTCGTCGTCGGGTTCCGTTCCCTCCCCGTGCTTGTCCTCGGGGACTTCAATGCCAAAAACTTGGCTTGGGGTTCCCGGTTCACTGACGTTCGGGGTAGGATGGTGGAAGACTGGGCCCTGGAGACAGGCCTAGTCGTCCTGAACCGGGGTTCTGTCCCCACGTGCGTGCGGATGCAGGGCGAATCGGTGGTGGACATATCGTTCGCCAGCCCCGCTCTGACACCTCGTGTCGTTGACTGGCGCGTTATGGAGGAGGTGGAGACGTTCTCGGACCACCGGTACATCCGGTTTGACGTCTCCGCCGAGTCCGCGGACCCGCCAGTCAGACAGGCCCCATGTGGCCCGCGTTGGGCGCTGAGACAGCTGGACCGGGAGCTTTTCCTGGAAGCCGCAATCGTGCAGGCCTGGGTGATACCACCGGACAGGCCTGCCGACATCGACGAGGAAGCAAGATGGCTCCAGGACGCCATGTCCAGAATATGTGACGTGGCGATGCCCCGGGCCCGGCCAGGTCAGCGCAAGCGCCAGGTGTACTGGTGGTCGCAGGAGTTGGCTGCTATGCGCAGTGCTTGCGTTGCTGCGCGACGCCGGTACACCAGGCACCGCAGGCTCCGTATTCGTCCTTCAGATGCGGAGGTCAGAGAGGCGGAGTTGTACGAGGGGTACAAGGCGGCAAAGGCCGCCCTCAAAGCGGAAATTTGGCGGGCTAAGGAGGAAGCCCGTCGGGAGATGCTGGAGACTCTGAACAGAGACCCGTGGGGGCGCCCCTATCGGATGGTGCGTGATAAGCTCCGCACTTGGGCTCCCCCACTGACACAGAGTCTCCGGCCAGAGGTCGTGGAGGAAGTGGTCGGCGCCTTGTTCCCCCGACTACGGAGGGGCTTCACCCCTCCATCCATGACTCCGCCCCCTGCGGTGCCCAATGCGGGCCACAGCGACGACGACGACGACATCGTTCCGGAGGTGACCGAGGCAGAACTGAGAGCGGCGGTGCGCCGAATGGGCGCCAAGAACACCGCCCCAGGACCCGATGGCCTGCATGGCAAGGCGTGGGTCCTGGCCTCGGAGGCTCTCGGGCCTCGATTAATAGGTCTCTACAGCGCATGTTTGGAGAGGGGCCAGTTTCCACTTCAGTGGAAGACGGGGAAACTGGTCCTCGTGAAGAAACCAGGGCGCCCTGCGGACTCTCCGTCCGCGTACCGGCCCATTGTGCTGCTCGACGAGGTGGGAAAAGTCTTCGAAAGGATCATTTCGAACCGCCTCGTCGCGCACTTGTCCGAATTTGGGCCGGACCTCGCGGATGGCCAGTTCGGCTTCCGCAGAGGGCGCTCTACGGTGGACGCCATCATGCGCGTAAGGGACCTCACGACGGGGACTGCAGTGTCCAGGGGTAAGGTCGTCGTGGCGGTGTCTCTAGACATCGCCAACGCCTTTAACTCCCTTCCCTGGAGCTGCATACTGGGGGCACTTCGGTACCACCGGGTGCCTACCTACCTTCGTCGTGTAATCGAGGCCTACCTGTCAGACAGGTATGTTACGTTCCCCGGTCACCAGGGCGAGTGGAACCGGCGAGAAATGTCGCGCGGTGTTCCACAGGGTTCGGTTTTGGGGCCGCTCCTGTGGAACATCGGTTACGACTGGGTGTTGCGCACCGACCTCCCGAATGGCGTCAGCGTAATCTGCTACGCCGACGACACGCTGGTGCTAGCGCACGGGAGGTCGCACCAGGCGGCGGCCAATTTAATGGCGAGAGCGGTTGCGATAGTCGTTGCAAGGATCCGGCAATTGGGACTAGAGGTGGCGCTTCACAAGTCCGAGGCCATGTGCTTTCATGGCCGCGGGAACGCGCCACCTCCAGGTGGGTCCCAAATAACGGCAGGAGGGGTTACCATCGGCGTCGAGACGACGATGAAGTACCTAGGACTCGTCCTCGACAGTCGATGGAACTTCGTGGAACACTTCCGACGTTTGGCTCCTAAGTTGGAACGGACGGGGGCTGCGCTTAAGCGGCTCCTGCCCAACCTCGGGGGCCAAATGCCTCCTGCCGGAGGTTGTATGCGGGGATCGTGCGGTCCATGGCCCTCTACGGCGCCCCAGTGTGGGCGCCGAACTTGATGCGGCGGCCAACTCGGACGCTGCTCACGTCCCAGAGGGTCATGGCCATCCGGGTGATCCGTGGATATCGCACGATCTCCGGGGAGGCGGCGAACCTCCTTGCCGGATTACCGCCGTGGGATTTGGAGGCGAAAGTGCTCGCGCGCGTCTATAGTCTGCGCGCCGACGCGCGTCGCCGGGGCGAAACTCCGCTGCCGCGCCAGATTAGTGCGTGGCGGGACGAGCTCCGGCGCGATCTCATGGCGGATTGGCAGCAACGACTGTCGCAACCGAGGGCTGGGCTCGCTGTCATTGCAGCGATAAGTCCCCTCTTTGAGGAGTGGCTAGAGAGGCGCCATGGCGTCCTCACCTACCGCCTGACGCAGGTGCTTACCGGACATGGGAGTTTCGGTAGGTTCCTGTTTTTGATTGGGCGGGAGGAAACGCCCGGGTGTCATCACTGCGAAGACCGCCCGGAGGACACGGTGGAACACACGGTTGCGGTCTGCCCTGCGTGGGCTGAACACCGCCGTGCCCTCAGGGAAGTGATCGGCGACGGCGACCTCTCGCGTCCGGCTTTGGTTCAGGCCATGGTGCGGAGCGAGGGGGACTGGGATGCCGTCTCCTCCTTCTGCGAAGCAGTCATGCTAGTTAAGGAGGAGGCGGGACGCGTGAGGGAACGAACTTCCTCACGCCCCAGCCGACGCGAAAGACACTCCGGGCGTCGGGGATCGCGTGACGATCTCCGGCCACCGTAAGTGCGGGTCTGCGGACGGCGAGCAAGGGTAGCTCGCCGCCCGACCAGAACCAGACCCGTGCGTGCGGCGCGTTGCGTTCCGCGCGCGCCTCAAAGAGCCATCAGACCACCACAGATGGGGCCCAGTAGGGCTGATGCTTAATCCGGAGCTGCGGACAACCTAGCGGGTTTACCGGGGCTCCGGCTCGACAAGCAGGAGTAGGAACGGGGTGGTTTTTAGTCAGTAAGAGTCTGACACTCCCTCTCGCTTTGCCCTGGCGAGAGAAGTCATTGGATGATTTTCCCCCTGAAAAAAAAAAAAAAAAAAAAGGTGCTCGTTCCAAAATGTAATTTCGAATGGAGAAGAACGAGAAAGAAAATCCATCGTTACTCCTTCCAAAAAAAAAATATATGTTGGAAGCCCGAAATCCGTTTCTTTGTGTCACATATTATGAGTCGTACCCAGATCCGGACGAACTTCAGACTGCCATTTGGTCTGCAAATTCAGAAAGATAACCAATGATACTTGCACTCCAAGATATTTATGTAGGAAATTTTAGATATTAAGAAGGTTCACACTTTCATAGAACGATCTTGGCATGCTACGAGCGTTTTATCAGCACTATATAGTAACTTAATCGGTATCTCTACTTTTCTATGAAAAACATTTTCTTTCAGAACAAATCCTGCCTTAGTGCATTGACTGCAGAAGAAAACCGATGAAGGCAAATCTACGAGTTGGTCACTAGTGACTGATGTGGTGGTTAATTTGTTAAAAGGTAAATACAGGCTAAAATCAAAGGTAACGTTTATATGCAATATATTTTTCATGAGTATTATTGCCAAGTTCTACTGAGTGAGTCTATTGTCATATTCTGCATCAGATTTCGTAATACTAAAGAAAATTGTCCTTTATAGAAATCTAACTTTCTAGCCCATAGTCTTTTACAACCATTCAACTAAAGAAACAATGACTTAATTTTCTATCAATGAAAATATAATTTCTAAAATATAAACAAGTATTTAGCGGGCTGGTTAATACAAATTACTTCCAGATCAAAGCCCGTCTTATCTTCCTAAAATAGCCGTGTTCGCTTCAACGAAACCTTTACTAAATTAATATTTCAAAAACAATCGAATGAAAACAAGTAACAACACTTCAAGTTGGAATTGAAATTATATTTTGGATTTATTTTAATCTATTTCGTACTCGTACACAATGGGTGGTATTTTCATTCGAGTGTTAGAAGTAAGACTGTTAAGTCAAATTTTGTATTTATCATTTAGGGTGCTTTTCCACCAGAGATTTGGTATGTTACGATTCTGTGGATGCGTTTGGTATCCACCAATCATATTCATTGGTACACATAGGTTAACACTGGTGGAAACGGACTCAACAAAGCTATGTTTTTATATGAAAAGTTGCGTGCTATGGATTGATGGCATCCCTACTATCGATATATCGAATACTCGAGCTTCATAGCACATCTTATTCGCACAGCTACATAGTTTAGTATTGGTGGAAACTTTTCACATAGTTTCACAGCTTAGATATTACATCTTCGTAGCGTAGCTACATAGCGCATCGTTAGTGGAAAAGCAGCCTTAAGGTAGACTAAGCAATAATGTGATTTGATGTAAATATGTTAGTGCTGTATTAGTAATATTTAATAGTTTCCTAACTAACAACCATTTCTATTTGCGATTGATATATATGCAAAGTAAGCAATTATACATAACGGAATTTATAATAATGACTTGTACTCAATATGAATTAAAGACTATTCAGTGTTTAGATTTTGTTCCTACAAGAAATAGTCTAGCTGTATATAATATTGTAAGAAACTGATCAATACACACACAACACACCAATCACGTCTCACCAAACCCAAGTCTGAAGCCGCCCATAAAAAGAATCATGCAGAATTATACCACGATAACAAACACATAAGTAAACACTAGCCCTACGTCATCCCATACGCGTGTCATTGACCTCTGTCCCTCGATCCTGATATCCTGTGAAACGCTATTTAACATGGAGTCAAGGCCAGTCAAGGGGAAGGCCAAGTAATGGCGTGCCTACATAAAAACTTATCACCGCGAATAACAATAACGGTGGAATAGATAGAACATTCAGTTTTTTTTTTTGTTAATATATGTTCGATAGATATATGGGATGAGATTGGATGTCTATAGTTGGTAAAAAAAGAAACAAATATATGAAAAAAGTCAAAATTTTAGGATAAAAATATCGAAAATGTCTAGGGCTTACTTGACAACTAAATAAAAAAAAAACGTGATGTGAAAATGTATTGTTTTCTAATTTAAAAGGCGGTAAGTATTTCCGAACCGATACGATCTTCAAGAATAGAGCGTATTCCTTTTTAAAAAGCTGACAGTAATGCAACCTGTGACTCCTTTGGTGTTAGGGGTGTCCATGGGCGGCGCTGATAGCTTACCATCAGAAGATCCATCTGCTCTTTCGCCCCATATTTAACGAAATTAGAAAACAACACAATTAATTGATAGTTTCCATAAACATACCAATCTGATAAAAACTGTTGTTTGTACCATCCCACAAAAATAATAAATGCAGGTGAAACCCACAGGATTGTTCCTAGTATGAACTATATGTGAGAAGTTGAAAAGTATCATGGTATATGGCGTGGAAAAACTAACAGAAGAAAATAATGTTATGGCTACGCAAATTGTTTGACAAGGGAGAGGATCACGAGTTATGATGTTAAATCGCCATGAAAATTCGTTTATGGTGCGAATATATTGTATTAAATTATGTTTACGGGAATGTGTTCTTTATTATTATATCAGTTATGGTTTAATGTTAGGTTACCTTTCATCAATTTATAGCTAGTGTTACCTTTTAAACTTTAGTTAGGTTATAGAGATAGAGTATGGTTTTTGCGTTTAACTCATTTTTCTTGAACATAGTGGTTATACAATAACTCATAGAAAAAGACGTTTTGTTTTAATAACTTTACTCTTAATAACGGGTGTGGTGTCTATTAAAATTAAAATCATAAATAAACAGTTTATAGAATTGTATTAAATATTATGTTATCGGCTTACTCACGTAACTGTTTGACGAGGAACTCGACTAGTACATGACACGTTGTGTATCGCAGAATGCTGCTCATGAATATGAGCCTCCAGCATGGCTTGAAACTAGTCGAGTTCCTCGTCAAACAGTTACGTGAGTAAGCCGATAACATAATTATTAATTTAGTATGTCTTACAGAGTTTATAATAAAATCTAATTATCTCACAGAAATATCAAATTCATTAAATTTTTTGAGGTCAATGAACTGTATTTGATACATTATAACATCCTATTCGACATCAGACAGGGTTTCATAATATACAAGAGACATAGTTACATAATAGCATCATAGAAACACCAAGACTTATTACTATAGTACTATTGTGTCCCATAGTAAGGACGATTGTATTTATTGTATCTGTTGTGACACTAGTCATTGTATAACATTTCTTGTTCTAATTGTACTTACTGTGTTAGAAACTCTGTGTGTGTTCTTGAGAGATAATTTGCATGGCTTAGTAACAATGTGAGCTATGTGTGTGGACGTTTATTTATGTTTAATTGAATAATAGAAGTATGTTTATATGGACGTTTTATTCAAAACTTACTTTATAATTTGAAAAAACTAAATGTATATCTCCTAGTGACAGATTTACGTCGTTCTACGTGTAGGACTAAGGGGGAGGCCTTTGTTCAACAGTAGACGTCTCTAGGCTGATGATAACAGATGTAACATTTATTAATTAGTAAGGGTTGGGGAGTGCCCCAGAACTAAATTTAATATGAGTACTAGGCATTATAGTTGACTGTGTGACGTCTGCTGCATAATGTGTCATGCAATGCTACTCATAAATATGAGCCCTTACCGTAGTTTGAAATTGATTGACTTATATTCAAACAGTTACGTGATTAAGCCGTTAAACGTAATAAATTAAGGTATTACAGTATATACAAGCAGTAAGTATATGATATTACATTATACGAGTATTATGTATATTATTATTTATAGGATACCTAGACATTTCTATAATTTACTTCAACAAAACACAATTATAGTATGCAGTGGCATATAAAAGTTGACAGTAAATGGGGTCGCAGTTAGCACGTACACCAGTAACCATGTTCTGACACTACAGTTTACTGTTAACTGCCGTTTTATAGTTTGGTATAAACGTCACTCGCATTCTTAATTCCTAGTCTATGCGGGATTGTCTGCGGATTTAATGTCTGAGATGCATATACGCGTATAATTAAATTTAAATATTTTTGTATAATAACTGTTAATCATAATATAACATCATTATAACAATTTAATCTTAACATGATAATAGTGATCAGTCAGCTCGTGACTATAGGCCCCTGGTGTAGCTTGAAATTAGTCGAACAACTTCCTCAAACAGTTTTGTGAGTAAGCCTTATTGTCTATTTAATTTAGGAATTGAATATTTCTATATTTCTTTGATAAGAGATTTTATGATTTTCTTTTATTAACAAAACACATTTTCCCTGTCATACTTCATAGAAAAAAAAAACAATATTTTCATATTACATTAATGTAGACAATTTCATCATTTTTTGTTCAAGACTCCTTTTTGCTACTGTCTCATGTCTAATGGTTTATGCTCTTTGGAAATAGCCCAACACACCACTCATTCTACTTTTACAAAACTACCACTCCGAAAGGTATTCTTCGACCCCTATAATAAGACACTGCAAAAGTACCTCTCTCACAAATCCATACGTATCAATTTCAAACACCAATGACGTCACAAATACGGTGAGTCGGTAATCTGAACTTCCACGTAATGCATTTGCGATGCTCGTTTGTTTGTCAGTCTACACATTCGTGTCAGATCTTCGACGTATCTATATATCAGTTCGGTGCGAATAATACGACTTGATTTATCATTTTATGTATCTAAAGTAGGTTGATTATGGTGTTTCGATTTGTAGATTTGTTTGAAGTTTATAGGCTATATGTGTATATATAGCTATAAGTATATACCCTATTTACAATCTTCAAAATTGAAACTTTTAGCGCAACAATCTATACGTCTTATTATTACTTTCGTGAGACATACTAAATTAATTATTATGTTATCGGCCTACTCACGTAACCCAGTAGCAGCGCGACAATCGGCACGTCGTGTTGTACAGAATGCTGTTCAGGAATATGAGGCTGTAGCATGGCTTGATACTAGTCGAGTTTCTCGTCAAACAGTAACGTGAGTAAGCCGATTACATATTAATTAACATATTTGTCAACAACACTGTATAAAAAAAAATACGGACGCAAACCTGGTCAGATTGTAGAAAAAGTATGTTTCCAAATAGAAAATAGTACCTACATGCGGAGTGTATACACTATACAGATCTGTTTTTGTTTTGAAGGTCCATGAAACATTGAAGAAAAACATAATAAAAATACTCTACAATCAGTAAAGATACATCCTATGTTATTAATTCAGTCTATCTATCTCTTCAAAGGCTTCCAACATCCTGATATTCCTTTTTCAATTTACTTTTAGACCTGAATCCGACCTCTTGTAATGGAAATCTTGATAATCTCATGCCAAGTCAAATATTGACAGAACACAAAACTGGGAACATAATATATTTCCACGAATATTAGTATGTTTGTCACGATGTCAACATTTTTGGGTCACAATTTTTACCTCGAGTGACATCGCGAATATTATACAACACATAGATTATTTAGACTCCCATCGTACACGTATTGTTTGAAATATTTCATTTTACATTTTATTCGTGACAGCTTCTACTTAGTTGACGACCATTATAACTTGATATATCAATCTCTAAACAAAATTTCTCTCTTTAACTCTGTTTCTAAAGTATTGGAGATGAGGTAGGTCTTGTTACGTTGGTTGGGTATAGTATATTAATAGTCTGTTTTCGTTTTGGATTCTATCCAACTGTACATGTTTCGTATAAGGTATTAAATGAAAGACGGGACATCTAACGTGATCTAGTAAGTTAATGTAACATAGTTGTAATAGTATATTGGTTACTAATCCCAACTGATTTTATTTATGTGAAAATATGATTATTTGCTTATATTATTGTTAGGATAACGTCAAAGCAATTAATTTTTAAACTTTTTTGAGGATGGAAAATCATCCAATGACTTCTCTCACCTTGGGCGAGGCTAGAGGGAGTGTCAGACTCTCACTGACTAAAAACCACCCCGTTTCTACTCCTGTGTTTCTCCCCGTTTCTTTCGAGCCGGAGCCCCGGTAACTCGTTAGGCAATCCGCAGCTCTGGGTTAGCATCAGTCCTAATGGGCCTCACCTGTTGAGATTTGATTACTCTTTAAGGCGCGCGTGGACTGCGACGTACCGTTGCTCACCGTCCACAGACCCGCACATACCGTGGCCAGAGATCAAACTAAGATTATGTTACACCAAAGCCTACCACAGGGCGCCATAACCTAAAAATAAGTATATGAAATAAAAACACCATAATTGTCAGCCATAATTCCATCGATCATGGCGTTGTATCATAAACGCCTACGCAGTAGATATTTTACATTCTATTATGAAGAATGCGGCACAATGGTTATTCATTGTTGAAATAATGATCGATTCGTACTACATTGTTAAAAGATTGATTGCTTCAGTTATGAGAACTCGATTCTTTGATTAAAAGTTTGCTGAAAATATATAAAAATAAATAGGCACGTGCAAGATCTGTTACTAACATGAATTGTGCTCGACGTATATTTTAAAAATGTTTTCGTCGTTTACCTCGAAAGGGGTATGTACATTATCACAAGTAATGGCGCTGTTCACAATTATTTATGTTGTAAGTCTCATGTAATAGGGGGTGAACCTATTGCCATATACCGGGTACATTTCCAGACCCAGAACATTTTCGAAACCCGAAACTCAGTAGTCGCACTTATCACTTGGCCAACGAAGCAGTATTTAAGAAGTTTTATTAAAAATCTCATAGTAGTTAACTGAATATATTTTATTTAGACCTACCTATTTATACAGTAAGTAAAAAAAGAAAATACAATTCGAAATAGCAATCAAATGACTGACTCCCATTTGTACTGATGTCTGCAATTTGGTTTTAAGAGGTTCTACTAAAATATTTCTACGAATTTTGTATCTATATTGTTTTACATAATATGCACCATCGAGACCTGTTTAACCACTTATCTTAAAAGCTCTTTATTTTTTCATAGTTATTTACGAAAGGCTTTATTTTGCTAATAGTTTCGCTCTACCTCTCATCTGCATTAAATAAATCTGAAGAAGCATACAAACATGTATTCAGATATTGAAACAAATAAACTTTGCCGCACATTATGATTTTCTCTTAGGCAGTGAGTGCGTTTACAATAATATAAGTTCATATACACATGACACCGAGACCCGAAAAATTAATGTGTCGATTACACAAAGAGTTGCTCAGTGCGGGAATCTAACCCACTACACGTTACGTGGCAGCCGGTTGTCCAGCCAAGGCGCCAACTGTGCAATCAGATTTAGAATATAATTCTATTACTCGTATACTTCGTATAATTCTATTACTCGTATAGTTCATATAATTCTATTACTCGTATAGTTCAGGAAAGTGTTGAATGATTTAAATTCTTCTTTTGGATTAAAAATAGTAGAACTGTACTTATGTAAGAATATGTTAGTCGGACTTAAATAAATACCTATGTACATCTTCATACATACCAATACCAATTATTTTGAAAATGTTATCCAACTCTCGTAACGAGTGTTTTGTTGTCATTTCAATCTGTACACACAATAAGGATCTTACAAGTACTCGTATGTTTGCAAAGATACCAAGGTTCCATTGTTTGTAGATAATCCCTTCGCAGATTGAAACTATTCAACGAAAGGCTTAGGTTACTATGAGGCTGTGGTTTATACCCTGATTGAGATACACGTTCACAATGTTTTAGTATATTCTCTTTGAATGTAGTAGTACATATAGTTTACGGTACGTGAATTGTTTTTTAAAATAAATGGTTTATTAAGTGTTATTGGCAATTGGATTGATTAAAAATCTATTAATTGTGTTGGGCTTAGTTTCATTAGCAATATGATGAATTTGTAAAACATTTTCACGATTACCTATTAGAATTTCATAATAAAAACTCAAAACGCATTCCACAATTCGGATAACGTAATTTTCTTTTTCTCGGATAAGTCCCTAATTTTCAACTCGAAGGAAGAACCAACTTCTTTCTATTATTTCTCCACATCGAGGTAGTAAGTTCAAATTGTTATAGAAGGTTCTCGATCACTCTTATCTCCTGTTCCGCAGAAAGGCTTGAGTTGCTCGCCGATGTGGGTATTATTCGCTCCGTTTGCCCCCGAAAGGGACGATGACAAAGTGTGTGATTGTATGCCATTTGGGAACATAGAACAGGATATTTTTCCGGGTAATTAGTTCTGCGGAAATAATTTGGGATTTGTATAACTTGCTATTTTATAATAATATCTAATGGAAATACAGATAACTGATCCGCATTTTATCAATCAACACAACATTTTGTTACGAAATCGATACAGCTATAAGAAAGTACAAAGAAGGAACAATGCGATTATTGCATAGCACGACTCACAAATAATATAAAAATTACAATAGCACTCTGAATAACACAAAACAACAAAAAAAAACTTAATAGACGGGTTACCAGCTCAGTATAAGCTGGGCCCAGTAACAACTCAACACTGGATTCATCAGTTAATAATACTATAGGATACGACTGTACCACAACCCATTAAAGCGCAGATAACCCACTTCACCTATACATAATTCGACAAAAACATGCTAAGGAACATCTTAATCCTCTCACACCCAATACTATTACATTAGAACGTAATCCGATCGGATCGAACGTTCCTAACAGTGTTATTTATTGAAAACTTGTTTTTGTCGTCGACAAGGAAACTTGAGGATATCCGCGACCCGGGCAAATCCGGGCAATAAAATGAACCGTAAAACCTGTTGGCAACATACCCGGCCAGAATTGATTGTAAGTCAAGGGCAGCCAAGGTTAAGATCGCATAACTTGCCCTTAAGATAATGCCAGTAAAGCGTCATTTTCGTACCACGGTAATAAGAATTTATTTAAGAATTTATTAATGAACTTCACAATCATCATGGTCTTATACTATATCACAATAATTTGTTTAATTTTGGTGTTGTCATCAAGTGTATCTGTAGCCCCCAAACTAGGATAATCCTGTATCTTGGGGACTTGAGTTGAGACATCTTGAGTACATTATTAGGTAGGACTATTGAGTGAATCTAAATTACAGCGAAATTGATAGGTATTAAAGATAAACTAAGTCTAATTATACAGCAATATGTAGCATACTAAGTAAGAGCCTGAGAATTAAATAGTAAATGGTGCAAAGTTCTTGAATCACAAAATAAAATGTTAAAGTTTTCCAAATCTTAATGTAAAACTTAAAGTCAAACTTAAAGACAAATCTTAAAGTAAAACAAAATCACAAAATAAGGCATGGTAAGGACTATATAAGTGATTGAATCACAGAGTTAGCCTTAACCGTTTTGAGCCATAACATAAAATTAAATTCTTATATCATTATTACTCAGTCTTATATAATAGAATAATAAAATTTTTAATTCAAAACAAAAACAATGAATTCTAAGGTAAGTACAAAGATAATAAAAATTGTGTGTGTGTGTGTTTGTGTGTGTGTGTGTGTTTGTGTGTGTGTGTGTGTGTGCGTGTGTGTGTGGATACGTGCGTATGAATGAATGTGTGTGTGAATGTTTACATGTGTGCAGGTGTTTATGTGTAATGTTGCAATAGTCTTAGTAGTCTAGTAGTGTTTCAATATTTCCTCGGTCTCTTCATATGTCAATTCACTTAGCCACTGTGTAATCTTTTTCTTACAGGATATTTTATTCAAATTTTTAACGTCGCAACTTTTGTTGATTGTGTTGTACACCTTGATATGTGAATATAATGGACATCTTCTGACGAGAAGGTTATTCGCGTCCGGTAATGGAATATGGAGCACGCGCTTGTTAATTATTTCTTTGTAATCAGGCCTACTTTTTAAGGATTTATGCACGCTTAGAGTCGCACATAGTATGAATAAGTGACGCACTCTCAATACCTCGAAATCTTTGTAAATTAAATCAGTGGGATAGCGGAAAGGCTTCCGTAAGGCTACTTTTATTACGGCTCGTTGAGCTCTTTCTACTTCTATTAGTGTACTTTTTGCAGCAGCACCCCAGATTGCAATCCCGTATTGTAAAACTGACTGGCACAGGCCAAGGTAGATGGTGCGTAAGGTTTTTGTTGGTGTACAGTCACGGAGTTTTTTCATTATGAATATTAGTTTGCGAGCCTTGCTGGAGAGTGATTGTATGTGTGCTTTAAATGATAGGTTTTCGTCTAAAGTGATGCCGAGATATTGAATAGTAGGTGTGTGTTCTATTGTAGTACAGTTACAGTGTGAAGGAGGTGGTTGAAGGGGTGTGTAGCAGGTGTGGTATTTTATAGCTAGTTGTCTTGGGGGTCGGGAAGCCACTGTTTTGTAGAAGGTGACGTATTTGGTCTTTTTTATGTTTAGTGTCAAGAGATTTGTGTCTAGGGCTTCGGAAATTATTAGTAAACCTTCTTCTGCTAGTTGGTATACTTTCTCCCAAGATTTGTCGTGAAACAGTATAACAGTGTCATCGGCATATGATATAATTATGGAGTTAGGTATATATGTGTTTAAAATATCGTTCATATAGAAACTAAATAAGGTTGGGCCTAGTATGCTACCCTGTGGGATACCGAAGCTAATGGGAAGCAATTCGCTTGAATATTCCCCTACTGTTACCATTTGCTTGCGGTTCGTTAGGTAGTTGGTAAACCAGTCTAGTGCGACACCTCGTATGCCCACACATTCCAACTTTTTCAGGAGGAGGTTAATTGAGATGGTGTCGAAAGCCTTTGCCAGGTCTAAGAATAGCCCTAGAGTTTGGTCTCCAGCTTGAGTGAAAGAGGCTACTGAATTTGTTAGAAGTGTGGCTGCGTCTACTGTTGATTTCCCTCGCCGAAAACCAAATTGCCGATCTGAGTTTAAGGTGTGTTTTTCAAAGTAGTTCACTAGGCGGTTGTTTACTATTTTTTCAAGAATTTTAGACATTATGGGTAAGAGAGCAATGGGGCGATAGTTTTCGGGAGTATCTTCTGGTCCGTTTTTGTGTATTGGTCTGACAGATGCAATTTTCCAACACTCCGGAAAAGTGCCAGTCTGCAGACTAAGATTAAAGATATGAGTGAGTGGAGTGAGGATTAAATTCTTATGTTTAAGGAGGAACTTTGTAGTTATACCATCTATACCTGGTGCACTGTCAATTTTAAGTTGGTACATGAATTTAAATACTTCTTCTTCGTCTGTTGGGTGGAGGAAAAAAGAGTTTTGAGAGAGAGAGTGTGACGTTTTATATTTTCTGGCTAGAGATTCTTGGGTTTCAGAGATACGTGTTAGTATGCTGTCGGATAGTTTTGTTCCTACGTTGGTGAAGTAAGCGTTACAGTTATTAAGTGAGCGGACAGGATCCGTCGCGTTTAGAATTAATTGATCACCAGTTTTTGTTCTATTTTTATCAGGGCTATAAATTGATTTCAAAGTGTTCCATAATTTTTTCGGGTCTTTTTGGTTTTTGTTTATCAGTTGACTATTGTATTCAGTTTTTAATTTGTGTAAGAGGCCGTTGCAAAAGTTTCTGTATCGGGTATAAATTAGCTTTTTTAAATCGTCTTCTTTAGGGTTAGCGAATTTTTACGCGATTTTTTGTAAGGGTAATTTTGTAAGGTTATATGTTGTGGGCGAATTTCAACTAAGATTAAGCTCAGGAGCTTACCCTGTAGGTTACAGGTCAGTCGAATCTTTTTTAAAATTTCAAACCTATTGAACTTCAATTCTTTAAACAGACTACATACCAGTATTATGTTTGTATCAGCATAGTTCTATAACCATTTATAATTTACACTAAACGTATTTTATAGAACTATCATTTGAAACCCACCGATAAAACAACAAAACCATTTAATTACCCTTGACAAAAATCACAATATAAATCAACCCTTCCAAAAACCGAGCCAATATTGATGGCACAATAAATTGTACAGGCCCCAAAGTACTGACACTGCGAGTGCAATGAACCCGAACAAATTTATTGCGACAACGACTTTTACAACTCTATAAAAAAATTTCGTTCATTTCCCGCAATTAGGAGGTATCCCGCAGCGATCGAGGTGTTAAGAGTTACGAGACACGACGAGTAATATAGTTGACTTAATTAATTTTGAGATACACCGTTTACTGCTCGTCGTGAAGCCCGGATTTTTTGTTACAGCCTTAAAATATACCTTAAGTATGAAGAGTACCCGGAGCAGCTGTGGACTACCTAGCGAGTTACCGGGGCTCTGCCTCGAAAAGCAGGAGTAGGAACGGAAAAGGAGTAGAAATAAGGTGGTCTTTAGTCAGTAAGAGTCTGGCACTCCTTCTCGCCTCACCCAAGGCGGGAGAAATCATTGGATGATTTTCCCCGCTCAAAAAAGTATGAAGAGTGCCTTCAAAATCAGCAAGTTACAAACATCTTTATTATAACAGCTAGCCTGTGGCTTACTACGCGGGATCCCGTTTTCTCTCGATCCGAAACGTGATTCGTTTTTGTCAAAATAATTATTTAAGCATATACAATTATAAAAACTTGAACATTCAATATTTTACACTCCTCTTTCTGTGCTCTTTAGCTGCTAATCGAAATTCATTTTCGATAGCATTTGTTTTGAATGCAATTTTATTCACATTGGACGTTTGCCAACTAATTTCTTTTACATTTTGTGAAAATTTTTGCAGCACGTGCAGATTTAAAATACAGTCCCAATTTCTTTTCAATTCATTTCCAAACATCACGAATCCATTCACACGAATTTAATCACGTTATCACAATTGAATGCTTTTTGTGAAATTAATTTTTGTATATTGACATTTTGCACCTAGCACGAAAAGTATTTTTAAAAGCCTCAATATTTTTAATTCAATTTTTGACTACTAATGAATTACTTAAAGTGTGGGAGAACCATGCTTCGGCACGAATGAGCTAGCTCGACCGGAGCGATAACACGGCCTCACAGAAAACCGACGTGAAATAACGCTTGCGTTGTTATTGCGTGTATTCCTAATCTGAAGTTAAATTCCTAACCCTTCAAAAGCACTACCTAAAACTCGGCAACGCACTTGTAATGCCTTTGATGTTTCAGGTATCTATGGGCGGCAGCAATTGCTTACCATCTGGTGATCAGTCTGCTCGTTAACTGATTTATACAATATAAAACCATATATACTAAATTTGTATCAATCAAAAGATTATACTCGACTGTATGTAAGATTGTAACCATAACATTTATCTAATCATATTTCTAATAGAGTTATAACAATACTTTCCTAAACATTTTATTTCCAACATGGACTGGAAACCGAACACAGAATCCCCCAAACAAAATATAAAATAAAGAAAATCTGTTTCAAATAATAATTTGTACAAACTTGTGAAAAGTCCGTGGAAAATTGGACCTTGTATACTTTTATTGCCAGCCTTTATGGCTTAATGTTGTGGACTTTTTGAATTAAATTACTTTTCTTGTGATCTTCAGATATCTTACTTTAAAATAAGTGGCGTTACAGTCGGAAACGAATTATCTGGCCGAGACTTTCTCAAGCGTGTCTTTATTTAGGTACTTTTGTTTTGTTATTTTTTGGAGAAGTAAAATAAAGATACTTAAGTGAAAATTATGGAATGATAAACTTGAGATTTTAATGCGTCAATTATATTCTTAATTTACACCATAAGTCCATTTTTTTGAGGAGAGATATGTCCCACTGTGTTTTCCTTCAATGTCTTCCCCTCGGCGACTCCGGAGTAAAACCCAACTGGTTCCTACTCCTGCTCTTTGAACCGGAGCTCCAGTAACCCACTAGATATTATAAGTCCTTCTGAGGCAAAAAATTTTTCCAACATAAATTGGCACAACGCAATACTTTAGACAAACATCTATGAAACTTACCTAGATATATACTATGGCTTCAGTTCACTTCAATGATATGTAATTTCCATTCAAACAACGTACAAAGCACACAGTTCAAAAGTTCGTAATAAATCAAGACAAAACAATAGTTCAGGCACTTCCAAACCACATAGTCATTATCAAAGGATTTATCTCTTAACACAGACGTATATCAACCCTGATTCATGACGTCACCCTCAACCAAACCCATACAGCTCCATGGATTTCTTTATTCCCACTCTTGGATAGAGCCCAAAAGTCTCCGGATCAATTGACGAACTTTGGTACTAAAAGTGCTGTGGAGTCGTCGGTCGGTAGTGTAAATTTTTATGTTAGTGCCCTTTTATGATCAGTTTGTTTGGCTAGTGTGTGGGATGTTGATAATAGTATTTCTATTTATAGTCGTTTGATAGTAAAACTACCTAACTGTAATGCCCATTATAAAGTTGAAGGCGAGCGGTAGACTTACCTCATTCTCTCCTAAGTCATTACTAAAGACAGAGTCTAATTTTTCACCGTATTCATTAACAGTTATAGTCAGACTGATAGTCTCTAAAAGAGCCCTTTCAAAAAAATAAAGTCAGACAGTAACACACTTTTCTCGCAATTGGGAATATTATATGTATTTATAAAAAGGAGTTCATGATAAATCTAAGAAAGAAATAAAAACAGCTTAATAAGTGTCCATTAAGCATAATAATCCAAATCATAAACTAAATACGGACTAAATAATAGTGTAGCAAAAACGAATGGCTTATTCTTTTATATTTATTACAAAGACGACTATTTTGTTTTTATTTTACTGCGCAACATCTGTTTCTTAAGTTTATTATAAGCAATATTTTTTATATCATGATTGATTTTTTGAATGAAGAAATGTTCACAGCAATTCCATTATCGAAAAAAAAATAAGAAATCTGTTGCAGGTTGCTGTTTTAAGAGTTATTAGGTTTGGTAGTAAATACATATAACAATATCTCACTGTTGATTAAATAAATAAAAATATATAATATAATATATCTAACTTGATTTAAGAAATTTATCTATTGTATAGTAATAATAATATCCTCTACAAGTAAGCAATTTAACGATAGGCAAATTTTAATATGAAAACAAATATTTCAGAAAATATTTTTGGACACAATATTATTTTAAACTTCCATGTCCCAAACAACTTGCTACTACTAGCAATGGCCATGAAAATTACCAATTTATTCCATAAACCATAGCCTAATATCCTCCCTCTTATCCGTTTAACGTGAAAAAAATTGTAAGAGACCCCTCTTTTGAATATTCCGAGTATAATTTAAGGAGGAGATTACTTGACGAACCATCGTTTATATGGAGAGAGTTAATAAATGTTAATCGGAAATAATATACAGAAGCTGGTTTGATGTGGCTTAATTTTTGGAATCATTTTACATTTGTTTTATGCTTTTTTACGCTATATACGGTGAAGTTCATGAAATAATACAAGAACTGGTACACGTGTGATAAATAAGTATCTGTAAACGTCACACCTTTTATCTTCGAGGGTAATCAGAAATGCACATTACGGCATGTAATATCACTATACACCTATTTTTCTCATTTTTTTTTTTCATTTGTGTTAAAGTCCCATGTAATAGGGAGTGAGCCTATTGCCATGATTATTATACTGGGCAAATTCCAGTCTCCGTGTTACTCACTACAGATAAATTTTCGAAAAAGCTGAAAAAGAACTAGTGATCACTTTGCCCGACCTGGGAATTAATCCCGAGATTCCTTGCCAGGCAGTCGCACTTGACGCGACTCGACCAACGTGGTAAACAGGTTTTAATTTTTTTCTTTTTTGTGAAGACTAGGCAAGGCACAGTTTAACAATTCAGGTTTATCAGCGAACGACGTTACCCTGTTTCTATCGAATGTGTACCCCAGTCATGAACGTATTTACTTTTAATTTCCGACTTCTATACATACAAGCAAATAACTGGCACAATATCATACACGTTCATCTATCTACTCGTAAAATATCTATATCATGGTAAATGAAGAAGTACTGGACTGTCAACAGCAATATCCGCCGCGGGCACAATATTATCGATAGCTATCTCCACGGGTCCGGTTAGGGTGCTTTTCCAGCAGAAATGTACTATGTAGCTATGCTACGAAGATGTTATAGCTAAGCTGTGAAACTATGTGACCGTTTCCACTGATACTAAGGTATGTAGCTGTGTGAAGATGCGTAGTTTGAGTATGCAATCCGCTTCTTTCCATACAAAAAACAGACGTTAGCAGAGTCCGTTTCCACTAATGTATGCTATGTTGTCCAAAGAATATGACTGGTGGAAGCCAAAGGCATCCACAGCAACGTAGCATAGCATATCTTTAGTAGAAAAACACCCTTATCACGAAGTGGCAAGAAAATTTACTCAGCAATCCATATATTGCAGGGAATATAAGATAATGTGAATTTCAAATCGTTTTCACATGTTTACGGAATTTTACATATTATTTAGGTATAATGAAAATTAATGTTTTGATAAGTAATTAATGCTAAATTAGAATGTTTTCTTGAGTTTCAAGTTCCTAGTCTCTTTAATCAGTAGTTGGAAGTTAATTATGTCCTTACATCTATTCAGGGCTGCACGAATGAAACCATCTCAAATGAAATCAAATCACTTTAACCCTTGGTATGCGTACTAGTTATGTGTTTGTTATTGTGTCTCTATATACGGCATACAGGAGCTTAATGCATTTACAGTATAGGCAATTTTTATTCATATTATAATATGCCCCAAATATGAGCCCTTTTGGGGCACCCAAAAGTACTTAATCTACTTACATAATAATAGGTACGGTACCATTGTTATAGATAGTACCTACATATCTCAATAAAGGTCCTCAGAGAATAAATAAAAACCAAATACCAATAACCCAATAATTAAAATAAGCGAACACAAATAAATATTGACCTTTTTAACCGCATTCACCATGAAAACAGATCCTTTTTGAGACCACAAGTATTATAAATGGACTCTTCATATCTCTCGAAGGGGATGAGTGCATGACAAGCCCAAACATATCAGGGTGAAGTGGGAGGGGGGGGGGGATGCAAGGGTTGTATATGAGAGGGAGGGGGAAGGGGTTGTCCAAATTGTTCTTTAAGAGTGTTTCTTTGTCAAGGCAACGTGTAGCCGGTGTCCTGATGTTTTAACGTACTTTTTATGACGAGGGTTAATGACCTTTGAGTATAGTCATAGTTATAGCAAGGATGTAGTCAGAAAGGTCGTAACTAAAGGAAGACATGTAATATGTACGGATAGTTTGTTTTTTATATGTACGTAATAATAATCACACCTTTTATTTCCTGAAGGTCACGGATTTTCTTTCTCTTTTCTTTCTGAGTGCGCAGAGTAGGATTGATTAAAAGGTGTATTTTTAATAACACTTCTCTGATCTTGTAATCGTCAATCGACGAGAGCATATTACATTTTCTTTTTTTGTTTTATCAATTTTAAGCCTAAAACGTATTTTTAATGCCACTTGCCAATGCTACAATCGCAGAATGGATGAAACTGCATAAAAGTAGCTAGTACTATACACAGATTTTGATAATTTACCCTTTTCTAAAACAACTTTATTGTAAACATACTAAATGTAATTCATCATAGTCATGACATCTACTGTCTTCCGTCTAACAGTCTGCATACAGTACACAAGTATAATGAAATCAATCATGCGGTGCTAATCTCTTAATATTCCAGCAATGTTCCTATATATGTAGGTAGCTGCTGTCTCAGTGTTACTGATAGGATTAGGGACATAAGCTGTTTACTATTGAAAAGGGACATCTTGTGTTTGTGAATGTTTGTTGCTGATTGAATTGTTTCTACGTGATTTTTATGACGTAGTTATTATGTATTGTTGAACTTGATATTTAATGTAAAACAATTGAGAATAGAAGTTATGAAAAATAATTATGTGTGCTGGAGTTTTCTCGTCGTTGACGACAACACCGGTTGTAGTTGTAAGTTTTAGGAAATAATTTTCTTTAGTATTATTTGTCGACTACCAATTAAAGACTACGTTTAGCTATCTGAGTCGTACGAGACAAAGACAAGATATTTTAAGTGTGGGAGAGCCATGCTTCAGCACGAATGGGCCGATTCGACCGGTGTTATACCACGGCCTCAATGAAAACCGACGTGAAACTACGCTTGCATTGTGTTTCGTTGCATGAGTGAGGTTACCGGAGGCCCAATTAACCCCCTTCTCAATCCTTCCAATCCCAAATTTTCAGAAATACTGATCGGGAATAGGTATTATATAAAAAGCTTCTTCCATTCGTCATATCAAACGCAGCTCCTACCTACTTTAATTCATAAAATATACAAACCTGAATACCGAATAGATTTTGGCAAGTAGAAAACTGTCATCCTCATATCTTTTTATTGAGACAAGTAATTGGTTGGGAAGCTGGCTGAAATTCAGGGAAAATTCTATGCAGAAGAATGAGAATTTATAGGTTATTAAAATAGCTTTAGATTGGACCATAAATGGTGATTTAAGCCTAAGTCTGACGCTGTGAGAGCGATTTAAAATTTAAAAGTTTAGATGAGTTTTTTGAGTACCGTATAGTAAGACAAATGATGTTTGTTTTTTTTTCGTGTTTTATTTAGGTAAGATGAATTTGGTGTGTTTATAAAGTTCTAAAAAGAGAAAAGTTTTATAATATGCGGTAAATCATCATTACTCCGAAATTGCATCGTACCTAATACATATTTAAAATAACTTGCTGATGACATTACGAAATCAAAACTCAATCTAACATAAGCATTGAATACAAGACTTTATGCTAGACCTACAATAACTCATCTGGAGCTGCGGACTACCTAGCGGGTTTACCTAGGCTTCGGCTCAAAGGGCAAAGTCAAAGTCAAAGTCTCCCTCGCCTAGCCCAAGGCAGGAAAAGTTATAAGATAGTGTTCCCCCTTAAAAAAGACCTACAATTAGTCGACCAATACTATATAGGTATCCAGGTTGAAATTCATAAAACAAAAGAAACTAAGTAACTATGAAAGTCATAAAAGTCGATAAAACACTGGAAGTGGCCATCCTCAACGAGTGCACTCAACATAATAAAACGATTTTATAAATCGCATCGTTCGAAACTAACTTAAGGCATTGATATATCACCGAGATGCCAACTTTTAAACGGGACAGTTTTACCAGCTTAAAATATGGCTCAAGTTAAATTGTTTCACTGCAATATATCTGTGTTCATGTAGTAATTTATTGATATAAACTTTTAGACGTGACTTCTTGGAATGGAGCTATGAAATGTGCGGTTTTTAAAAATGGTTCATAAAATGTAGGCCACTTCTAGATGTGGGAATATCTTTGACGGGTTATTTTTCTACAATCAAGATTCATCTGAATGAAAAGTTGAGTTGCTTTTAAGAAATCTATAACTATCGAACTGTAGTTGGCGCAGTTTTGTCAAATGTCTAGCTTTGAATGTTAAGGTTACCAAGCACCAAGCATTTGTCAACAATGGTTAGAAGTGCGTAATGTCTTAGTTTTTTTGGAAACGTTGCCAACACTATGAATGTCTCCTGTGTCGTGAGTGCGTTTACAAATATACAGTTTCACATGTACATAATACAAAGATTTGTTCCGTGCGAGAATCGAACCCGCTACACGTTACGCGGCAGCCAGATGTCCAGCCATCGCACCAACTGTGCAGTCAACTCCTTATTCGTCAATGATTATTTTATTATTACTTACTGTCAAAAAGATATGGGACTTTTAATTAATAATATCTCTATGTAGGTATATGTGAAGACATATTTATGTACTTCTCCCGCGAAATAGAAATTAAATATGTTTGAAAAATATTTCCGCCATTTTAAATCCCTCGGCTCTACTACTATAGTTCTAAAACACGAACAGCTATAAAACAGTTAAATCGTTTTGTTTATACTGCATTTCTTGGCAATACTTCTCCTTTGAAACCAATAAAAATATTTGAAAATTATTAAAATGGTGTTTCCAAAGTCGTAAAACTATTTTAATTTTTTTATGTTTGTGTACTGAATTAATATGTCATCGTTCACATATAGGGTGACACGTTATTATGTTTGAACATTGATTTATTTTGGTATCGTAACTACTGCGAACATAAAAGCTGCTAAACATAGAATCGCGTACTGTGAATATGATCATCGATATTTAAAAAAACAATTAACAGGACAGTCTGAGGGAAAAACTAATTATTTTTTTATAAAAAGGAGACGCGTTCAAATGTTAATGTGCGAACCTCCACTTTTTAAGTCAGGTAATATACCTAAAACATCCTCCTAATTCGGAAAAATACTATGTTGAAAACCGCATCAAAATTGGTTTAGCCAAACGCGAGATAATAGCACAGGTAAAACTGAAAACCTCCTTTTTTGAAGTCGGTTAAAAATAAGGTCAAACCAGCTATAACATTTTTACCAACCTCTATAATCCTGGCATACAAACTTTTGACTAACGAGAATATTAACACGACCCGAAAAGTAGGGTAAATCCCGTAATACCTACATTCGGTACTGGATTATTTTTTCCCTTTCACCATTTCATTTGGCCTGAAGCTAAATATTACTAGAAAATCCGTATGTAACGCTTACATGGACTCTTGAAAGTCCAAGGACCGTAGATACCAGGCTATCAGAACAATAGCTGTAGTATAGCTGACAATATTGTAATGACATAGCCCGGAGCGACAACTCGAGTGGTCCCCTTACCCTCGGAAAGAAGGGTCAAGCTTGAAGGTCGAAATATTACTTTAGTAGGTTTTGTCCGTGGTTAAATTCGTGTCCATAATATAAGATAAATTTTGTGAATCAATTCAATCAGATTTTTCTATAGATAAGTTAAATCTCATCTCTCATCATCTGGTGGTCAAACAGCGAATATGACGATTATAAGTTTAATTTCCGTGCAAAAAGATATTACAGGATTGTACTATATTTATAGGTAAATAGATTCATCCATTCAATAGATCGTAAGTAACAGACGAAAAGTGAATGTAATATTACTTCGTCTCAGCAAGTACTGTTACATCATGATCTAGTATTTCATAACAATTTTTCCTTTCAAAGTAATTCAAAGACGGAAATTATTTTCTTTTACTTATCTAACGAATAGAATGAAAACATGCTTATGTAATACTAATAGAACATAATTTCCTTCGAACACAATTTAAGACGTAATCCCATCACAGGACATTTTTATCAAAACGTTTGAAGGACCGACTTGATCCCGTGAATAGGGCTAGCTCCCATCTTGGATTCCGAGCTGCTGACAATTTCCATTCACATTCTCCGTTCTGTCTTCCAATATCGTTTCTTTCAATCGCTGTATCTCAGTTGGTAACGATTTTTTGCTACATTTGATCAATTTATAACTTTTCTGTGTATACAATTTGGGATTTGTTTCAATGTGTTTTATTTCAAGTTTGAACATACAATCGCAGTTGGAATGTAAATACTTTTCTAATGTAGCTTCATTCGAAATAGGATATGTTTAGCTTAAGTAAGTTACAAAATGTCCATGCTACTAGTCAAAATTCACGTGGATTAAAATAAGATGCCAGGTAATAGTGCTCGACTCCATGTATTCCACACCAGCTCAGGAATGAGCTGGTTCGACCGAGGCTACTACGGCTGGCCGTCTATCTGTAGTCATTAAGAGTCTGACACTCCCTTTCGCCTCGCCTAAGGTGAGAAAAGCCAGCCAACCCAGTGTGAAATTACTCTTGCTGCGTGAATTTAAATACTGATTAATTTCTTTTTTATTTTAAAAATATCTCAATACATGTTCTAGGATTATTTCCATAATATAGGTACTGATTGAAAGTACCTCAAAGCGTGTATGTATGTATGATGTATACAACATCATGAGATAAAAGGATTCGATAGGTATTCCGGATCGTTTTTTCGATTTAATTTTGTATCGCAATTACAAAGGGTAGGGAAGTCCGGGAGAGTTGAACCACTTTTAATATAAAATATCATAATTATTTGTTTATTGGGTTTAGAGAATCGATTATACACTTATGTGATGCCTTACTTTAGTAGGTATATTTGTGCTTTAATTATATTGCTAATAAATGCGCTAGTAACATTTTATTGGCATTTTACTAAAAAATGAAAAATGAGTCAAGTCTCCCTACCAACAGGGACACTTGAACCGAGGTATGGGGAGAATTGACCATATTGTTTTTGTGGAAAATAAAAATCATTTTCGGCTTCAATCATAGTTTTAATATCTTATCTTATACAATAATTAACTTGTTTTTAATACTGCTATCAAAGAAAATGTAATTAACATAACATTTTTTTGTAAAATTGTTTCAAAATCAACATAATCACGGGAAAGAAAGCCTCGAAACCAATCTTTCCCAGCGGCGTTATTCTTCGCCCAGCTCTCAGGAAATTTCTTTGAATTGACTGTCGCATATTCAAATGCCAACTGCATTGCTTGTTTTCTTGTCAAACCATAATGCATTTTACTGCACGTCAACAAATAATTGACAAGAAGCTTTTCCTCGGCAGTTGTAAACACCTGTGATGCTTATTGACTGTTTTTTTCTTCAAATTTATTAATTTTATCTTCATCTAATGTGTACCGTCTCAAAGTAGTTCTATCTATGCCATATTTATTTGAAGTTTGTCGGATAGAAGCGCCTCCCTTAATTTCATCTATGGCATTTTGCAATTCCATTTTTGTGAGTTTTTTTCGTTTGCGAGCATTTTCAGGAGGCTTGTATTGAAAAGGCATCGTACAAGTTGGCACTGCAAAAACAATAAATTATATTAAGACAGAAAAAAATGTAGGTATAATTTCCCTTCACAGGAGACATGAACCACTGAGCAAGTCTCCCGCAACCACCCAACTCTCCTGCTCACACTAATTCCCAATTTAGGTTATGACAAACAAAAACCGTTGATCGTAGAGAAAAAACACTAAGCACACGTCAAACTACATTTGTTTGGCAATATAATAATATCAACACACAATACGTACCTCAATAAATATGACAGCAATCACAAAACTACTTAAAACAAAAAAATAACTCCGCAGCAACAGAAACACGTTTTACATTGTCACTGACGAACCACACCACTAAGATGCAAAATGACTGCATACTTATGATTGGCCTCTTGAGTGCGACCAATGAACGTTTTGTCGTTTCGTTCGCACTAAATTCAAATACAATTTTGAAAGGTGGTTCAACTCTCCTACCTGGGCAAGTCTCCCGGTTTTCCCCTACTTTTTTGTTTGATGCCGACTGGGGCTATGAAGCGATTTGATTAATCCTTTTCTTTTTTCATTAAAATATTTTTTCTTTTATTTTTGTCAAATAAATAGTTAAGGTGAAGGTTTTCGTGGTTATTGAATAGTTTTTTTTTATAAGTAACAGATTTGTTTTAATTTTTAACTTCTCGAAAATGTATTAAAGTTTAACTGAGGTTCTAAAATTGTTTGTTAATTACCCTGACTGTTTGAATTACCATTTTATATGTAAATCGAAACGGGAGACCCTTAATTTTAAACTCTTCATCATCCAGAGCTGCGAACTACCAAGCGGGTTTACCGGGGCTCCGGCTCGACAAGCAGGAGTAGGAACGGGGTAGGTTTTAGTTAGTGAGAGTCTGACATTCCCTCTTGCTTCGCCCAAGGCGGGAGAAGTCATAGGATGATTTTTACCCTAAAAAAAAAATGAGCAGTGTGCACAGACGCGGTTACGTCGCGCAGCCTATTGTAGCGCTATGTCGCCGCGTCTAAGTCGCGTAAGTGAGTAAACCGTGTTTACTAGTTAATTTAATCAACTTTTTTGTAGTAACTATCTCACGATAGTTACTACAAAAAAGTTGGACCCAACGTCATAGAAAAGTAATACAAAACTCCAATAACAGCTCCAAATTTAAAACCGAATTAAGTTAACCCTCCCGTTACAATTAAGTTCTACCGACATAACCGACAGGGGTACTAATGACCTTGTACCCCCATCTGAAATAGTTTACCCGTAATATAAGGGTGGGTACCGCTGTCATTTACCCGCAGTCCGACTTAAAATGGAAATGATATATTGAATGATAGCCTTAAGAGCTTGAATGTGTAAGGACTATTGTTGGAATGGTTTTAGATTTGCTGGTTAAATATATATTATTGTTAGAAAAAAATTACAAATAATCTGGTCGTATATCACCACAATGAGGAAATTGTTAATTAATAAAAACCGGCCAAGTGCGAGTCGGACTCGCCCATGAAGGGTTCCGTAACAGCAAGTAGATGACATAATATAAAAGTTGTAAAATAACTTGGTTTTACCTAGTGTTTGTATGAACGACAAAGTTATATTTGCGGTTTTTGAAAATGTTTTATTTCTTAAAAACTAATAATGATATTTCGTTCAAACCAATTTTCGTTGTTAGTTTCCATTGAAATCTACAGCATATATTTTTTTCAGTTTTCTCACTCTCTTATTTTAAAAGTTAGAGGGGGGGGGACACTCATTTTTCCACTTTGGAAGCGTCTAACTTTCAAACGATTGATTTTGACGAAAAGTGGTTTTAGGAACCTTAATGTCTTTTTTAAAGACCTATCCATAGACACCAATCACGGATATGTTAGCTGAAAAAAATTTTTTTTTTAATCAGTTCCATGTATGGAGTGCCCTTTAATTTTTAAATTTATTAATTTTTATTCAAAATTCGAATAGCGGTTACCAAAATACATCATCCTACAAAGTTTCAACTATGTAGACCCAATAGTTTTGGAACTAAATGGCTGTGACATACGGACGGACGGACGGACAGACAGACATGACGAATCTATAAGGGTTCCGTTTTATTGCCATTTGGCTACGGAACCCTAAAAAGCAATGTTTGTATCTAATTCAAAATTTTACATTATTAATTTTTTTATGGAATAGGAGGCAAACGAGCAGACATTTCACCTGATGGTAAGCGATCAGCGCCGCCCATGGACACCGGCAACACCAGAGGAGTCACAGGTGCGCTGACGGCCTTTTTAAAGTATATGCTTTTCTTGAAGGTTCGACGACAGCTCATTCCACAGTTTTGCTGTGCGAGGCAGAAAGTTGCGCTAGAAGCGCACAGTTGTGGCCTGCCAACCATCTATATAATGGGTAGATTATTTTATATTAAAACATAAAATTCAATAAAGTTATTATTTGAACGCAAAATTTATTTAAATCACGATAAAAATACTGATGATTACAAAGTCTACTATAAAAGTTTTTGAGAAAACAATCGTTATCTTCAGTGAGACTTTTTAAAATATCTCTCATTCATGTAAATAGAACTATCAAACTGCACACATATCGTTCTAAAGACTATTGATTCGGAATAATATGCTAACTTACGATACTAGCCTGTCTTTAAGTTAGGCCATAACTTAGATTCCCTATCTTAAGTTACAAAGTTAGAACTAGCATTGGGTGTAAGAGTGCATAAATGAGAGAATTGAGAAAAATAACGCTGAAACGAGAGTTGAATAAAATTTTGGTACCTATTAAGAAGAAACAGAAAGTACTATACTTATATTTAAATTGAGGATACTGCATGGAGGCCCGTATTACCCCTTCCCTTAACCCTCAAAAGTACCGCCAATGCACTTGTTACGCCTCTGGAATTTCGGGTGTATTAATATCGTATTAAGAATATGAAACTATCATTAGACAAGACACAATGTTTGAGGAACAACCTCGATGCGTATTTTCTTAGAGTATAAGTTAGGTACTGTGAATGTTCAGTTCGTCTATATTATAAAACTTATTGCTGGTTTAATTTAAACTCTATTTAAAGCCTTATATTCCAAGATTTATTAAGAGCTTCGCTCAACTCATTCTTTGGTATTTCAAAAGTAATAAAAATACTTCAATCTTTTATCTGGGCCTAAAGCTTCAACTTTTAAAATGAACATTCCAACATTTAAAATAACTTCAATATCCCTACTGTACTAACTTCAAAATCGACATCAACCTTTCAGAAACACGTTATTAAAAATAAACTTTCATAAATACAGTTCGAAAATCCGATGCATTTCCAACGGTCTTATTACGCGGGAACGCTAAAGCTGTCAGCAGCCAAACGCTTGGCGTGGCGACGCGACACGACCAACACGACCAACACGAGCGACGACGCGACAAAATCCTACGTCGGATATCGCGTGTCGCACGTCGCGCGTCGCATGTCGTTCGTACTCTCAATACTCCCTATATTGTATGCGAATAGTTAAATTGAAATTCCCAAGGGTTGAGTGCCCTCTCGACTCCGTGTTCACCAACTTACCTCGGAGTTCAGAAAGCTATCTTGCAGGAATTTTTCAATTACCTATTAAACCTGAGAGCTTAGTTTAAGGAGTTAATTATGCACATTAAAAGGAAAAAGTTGTTGGGTAATATGAAGTACTTAATTAACTTAGTGGTTTAAATTGCTGTGGTTTCGAGATTTTGCTACCTTAGATAAAGTTTGTTTTTTATTTTGGGTTATACACAGAATCATCATAATTATGATTCCTGCCTGTTCTTGTATTTTTTTTAATTAGTTTTATAAAAATACCATTAAAATTAGAACTTCTAATAGGTACTCGTGATCAAAAATCCTTAAGAGGGAGGCCTTTGTTTAATAGTGGACAACATCATCATCAGTGGATAATGATTACCAAAAATCCTGTCAATAGCTATCTAATAATGAAAAGTTATACAAAACTTAATCAAAGATTAAAGACTTTACTATGAAACTAAACCTTCGAGTAATTTTTTTTTCTGACTTTGTATCATTTATACAAAATATTAAAGTCCATAACACTATAATAAAAAAAAAAACAAAAATAAAATGAAATGAATTCAAGCCACATTTGCGACGAAACATTTTCTATTTTTATTCACACATTTACATTCTTAATTTGGAATTCCTAGTCGATGGTGCTGCCACCTAGCGAGAGGCGACGCGAAAAGAATAAATTACTCACACGTGCGTGAAACAGAATATGAATTTCTAAAATAAAATGTGATATGGAAAATGATCAGTATCGAGTTGTGTAATAATTATGCTTTAAGAATATATTTTTTTATGAATCGATAATGCTAAAAAATGTAATTTATGATGGAATATTTTCTATGGAAATAAGGTTTACCCAATATCCTTGAGGTATGTACGTTATTTCAATAGTGTAATTACCGACAATAGTATAAACAGAACGCTCCCAAATGCAGCAACAATCAATAATATAAAAAATATATATAATAAAAAGAAAAAAAAGCGTAGCGTTTTCGGGAGGAGGTATAATTAATTAGGCGAGATTTTTTTAAGTTTTCTATATGGCAGAGTACAAGTCTTGTTATTTATTAAAACCTAATACCGAAACTGACCAAAAGTTATGTTTACCTGCTTTATTTAATAACTTATACTCTAGAGAATTATAAGCTTGTTATAATGTTGTGTTCACCTTTAACTTTGGTCCAACTTTATGGGATTTATCAAATATTTATATTATTGTTCTTCAACTTCTTCCCCACTATCAATGCTCTCTTGGGATTTGACCTACTTCCAAAGAACACCGTATATAATCCCGTTTGTAAACTTAACATAGAACACATGAGTGAAAATCCAATTTTGGTACTTGCCACAAATTTTCGTAGCGTAAAAAACGCTTGAAAAACTGAGCAGTTGAATTTTTTTATTCAGTTAAATATTTTTTTCAACTCAAACAATATTCGTAAAGAATTTTCGAATCGTGATAGGGTCAACATTTTTTTTAAGTGTTAAAGTTTTATTGTTCCCTGATTTTATTTGATACATTTTACTGTTATAAATACACAATAGTCGTCTAAAATAACAACTAAAACCGAAAAATAACTCTTCGTTTTAAACCTAAACTTTTCAAAATAACTTCAGTAGCGTTAAAACATTTTATGATCATAACAAATACTTAAGTATATGATGAAAGTTTATATAAAGTTATTATATTCTTTTATTTGTTAGATTTCAGACTTAATCCAGTCTTTAAATCGTGGACTGAAGTCTAGACTGAGTCTAGGTCTTAGCACAAGTCGTAAGTAAACATGTGAAGGCTTAGCCGGCTTTTTAAGGTTATATTTTTACGATAACATAGCTGAGCTTAAAAATTGAATCGTGGTTTTATGACATTTTGCTCAAGAGTGGAATAATAATATATAGTTGGCTCAAAGTTTATTGTTGGTTTTGTTGGTAATAAGTTATTTTTTGAGGGGGTGGGGGGGAATCATCCTATTACTTCTCCCGCTTTAGGCGTGGCGAGAGGGAGTATCAGACTCTTGCTGACTAAAAACCACCCCGTTCCTACTCCTGCTTTTCGAGCCGGAGCCCCGGTAACCCGCTAGGCAATCCGCAGCTTTGGGCAATAAGTGTTTAGTAATAAGTGTTAAATCTTCAAAGTTAACTGAATTGTTGGTTCTTTCTCTAAAATAGGTAATTATATTTCGTATTACTCAATTATAAATACCTTTCCTATACAATTATTTAAATTTACACTAAAATGGTAGGCGAAACTTTTGTCCACAGCTTAGTTTTCATTTTAGTGTTTTCGATTAAAATAAACCAAACGTGAATAATCATTTAATTGTTTATAAAAAAATACGGATGAAGGATTATTTTTAGAAATATAATTGCTGTTTGTAGTCGCGATACATGTTTTTGAATCTTGAACAATGAACAACAACGATGTTCAACAGAGCAAATTCATTGCGTAGGTCAGTCATCTTAGTGCAAGCGCCATATCAGAGATGGCGTTAGTAGTGGCTCTTATACTAGAATAGAGCAGGAAATTGAACTATGTGTATGCTTTATATTTTAGGATTAAAATATTATAACAGGCTAATATAATGTATACGTAAGGAAACTTTAAAATATATCGAATTGTAAATAAAACCAAAAATGTTCACTGATACAACATTTAATAGCTTCTCTAATACAGTTTAAGATAATATTTCTTTACAATAGTATAATTATTCACAGTACAAAAATAATTGTACATATAACTACGCGATTTGATATAAGCCTCTTTACAATTTTACATGATTACAATACCTATATTAAAATGACTGAATTTTATATTACAAATCTCGATATTTAATACTTATTTAAACGGGTACTAATCATACTTAAAATTACATATTTTTTATATATATTAAAATTTAATAATAGCTAATTATAATAGTTTCATATTTTCAGTTCCATTAACTTACATTTTCATTCTTTTTTAAGAATATTTTTCACAATAATTTAACGACTATTCGATTAGAATTTGGCATTTCTTTTCTTCACTTATATTATTTATCGTTCCAATATACATTTAAATTAATTTTATTTTCTAGAACAATCCATTTAAGAATTTGTTTATAACTTTTTTGGAAAAATTTGGAATTTTTGTTTTGATGTTTCAATGAATGTTGAATAATTTTGACAAATTCGTTGTAAATATGTATTTATATTAATTTTTTTTATATTTCTTTAAGGTTCAATGAGAGTATTGCTGTATTTTTTTCATATTTCTGTGACAATTTTAGCATATAAAAACCTGCACTTAAATCTTAATTTAAAAACTAACATAAATGAAATTATGTAAATAAATGCTTTGATCTTTCCTTACATCACAAAAATAAATAAGTTAAACGATGCATGACTAGACTTGAAACTGTTCTACAAAATGCTGCTCATATTTAAATTTGTGTTTGTTTTTTATTTAAAAATCTGCTCTATTTCTTGTGTACTTAAGATCACTTTTTGATTGAAATCATGCCCTAACTCGTCCACCGACCAATAGATTAAGGCCAAGAAAATACAAAAAGATCACATTCTTTACCTACAAATACTTTATACAATTTGAATATAAGAATTACCGAGGAAGTACACGATTTAAAATGCCTTTTATAATGAACGGACCACCAGAGGTCATTTACCTCTTGGGTAGTAGCTAGTTATGATACAGGGTGTTTAAAAATTGCCCCTGTACACACTAGCGGCGTGTGACCGTGCACACGCCATGCACTGGCGCTAGAGCATGACGTCTCTGGCGGGCTCGTGCACGGCTCGCTGTCAGTCGCGGGACGACACCAGCACCAACAGCTGAGTGCGGCGCGTGTCCGCTGGTGCCCGCGTCACACTACTGCTTCGGCCTCGGTTTAGTATCTGAAAAGTAGAAATTAGTACTCTATTATAAGGAATCTATTGAAGGCTCTACTAACAACATACGTGTGTTGTCGATTTGACATTTGAGGAGAAAACAAATTAAAAATAACTGATTAATAATTTTGTCTAATCCCATACATTAACGGTTTTTAGTGCGATGTTTGAATTTTATTGACGTCCAAAATATGAGTCTACTGACCTATAAAACGACCATACTAAATTACTCGATTAATCCACCTTGAACCTACACTTTTAGATTGAGTCCCTTTTGGGCGCCAATAATGTTATTGGCACCCAAATGGGACATGTTTTTTTTTTTCTTTAAAATACTTAAATCATTAATATTTACCGTAGCGACAGAATGTGACCTTCTCGCGTGAGTGGAACTTAGCAGATCAGAGTTGGCTGTCGAGTCGGATCTTGAGCGGACTGTACCCCGAGCATGTCGCTTGCGTCGTCGACCGCACCACAACCACTTGTAAGGCGGAACCCGTCTGCAAATAAAGTTATACCCACTTGTACGGTGCTACTCGTCTGAAATTGAGTATGAATTTGTATGTAGTGAGTAATAACTGAGTATTATGATTAGTGTTGTTGTTGATACAATAAATAAATATACATACATATATAAAATATAATGAGTATGTGTTTAAAAAATAAATAAATAAACTAAAATATTGTATGTGTGGCCTTAACCATTACAGTTAATGTAGTTATAAGGATAATATTTACCTGAGGCTAGTATAAATGTGAGGGGAGAACATGCAGCATATTAAGGGGTTGGCTGCTGAGTTCAATGGAGCCAGGCTCTGGATGAGGGTAGCTATAGCCAAGTTGTTCTGCGTCGGCGGTATGTGGTCGTACACTTGTAGGAGATCGAACACGATGTATGGAGACCAGCATAGCACGAACACTGTGGAGGAAGAGTAGTAAATTAATTGAAGTCAAATTGTTTGTTCCAATTAGCCGTAATGTGCATCTCTGCCTACCCCTTCAATGGTAAAAGGCGTCATTTCCGTAGACAAAGAAGAAATAAATGAAATAAAGCGATAAAAATTATTTTTTACAGGTCAGTCTAACATTAGTTTACATCATTATTTTATTAATTATTTTTCCTCTTGGGTATACACACAATGCCAATTCGCATAAAAAACGAGCAAAAGACTACAATAACAGAAGACACAATGAGCATATTTTAGTAATGAAAATAGTAGGTTTGGCTAATTTAAAAATCGAACCAATCCAGATTCTTTTTTGCGATTACAAACTAAACCAAACATTTTAAAATGTTTACATAGTTCGAAACCAAATTCCGAAAACAAATAATATCTCTTATGACCTAGAGCGCTGGAGCTAATTAATATGGTAAATAGATACTTTTTCATGTAAATTAAACAGTTTACACTAAAGTTGTTTCATTATCGCGAAATGATTCAGTGAACAGTCAATGTGAACTTTTTACGCTCCGATTGCCAGCCTGATTAAATATTAATGAGTTGGTAATAAACTTATCCGAATACAAATGAGGACCTAATTATTTAATCATGAGGGTTGAAAATTGCTATTGTTTGTTTTAGGTTATAATTAAACTTTTGGTAAAGAAAATATCTGGTTAGGTTATTTATTTTGCAAAGTTGAAGTTAGATCTATCAGTTTTGGTATGGGTGAAAGTGACTATTGAGTTTAAGAAACAGTAACAGAGTCATATTTACCCACTGAAAGTTTTTATATGCCTTTCGAGCATTTAGAGTAAAGATTTAAAAATAACCTAAAACATCCATGGAAGATATCCCTAAATAAATGTTTTAAAGAGTCTAATGAAAACGAACCATACTTTTATCAAGTCTTTGCTCCAACAAAACTAATTACAAGCTCATAAAATACATTTGAAACATTAACTAAAATAGAATAACTCGGCCACCAGCGTGTCAGAACTGATCCACAAACGATCAAAGAAGCGACGAACAAAAATACATCAGACAATCTAAATATACCCACCGAAAACAATAACGAATGTCATCTTGACACTTTTGATCTTCGCTCTAGGAATTAGTCCTCTAGAACTGGCTCGCCTTGAATCCGGGTCGCTTTCCACCTGACCTGGAAAGTTGAAATATTACATTAAATTCTGATTGCACAGTTAATGCAGTGGCTGGGCAATAGGGTGGATGAATAATTTTTATTTTAATGTCCGTCTTGTAGATTATTTTAAAATATTAGCCACGTATTTTTTATTTTCTTACGGAAATAAGTACTTTCGAAGGTATATTGATTTGAAAGTCGCGTGATCTCACTTCAAGATACATTTTATATGGAGAAGTGACATTATTTGCTCTCAATTTTAAACTTTGATTCGTTTTATCTAAGTATTGTAATCTTAAGTATATGACAAAATAAAAAAATACGTGTCTAATATTTTTTCATTACCTAGCTGACGGACTAAATAGATTTTTAAATTTCATAATCATTGGATTCATGTCTATTGGATGATGAGCAATGTGTCGCAGTTTTAATTCCTGCACGGACTGATTTTTTATGTCATCCAAAAACGATGGTTCTAGGTCTAAGTGTATCCATGTTTTGTATGTATGTAAACGCACTCACAACACAAAAGATATTGCTAGTATGGGGCCACGTTAAAAAAACTAAATTTCATTGTACTGTTAATCCCTATTCTATTTAAAGAATTTACTAACATCTTCATCTGTTTCTTGTTACATTTTCTAGGATTAAGTGGTATTTCGATTTTATTGTGTGGTTTTAGTTGTTTGTCTATAAACACTTCTGGTTTATAAAAGGGCGATGTAAAAATAATGTTTCAAGTTCATCCGTGAAGTCGGTAAGCGGTTTAGAAGGTTATAATCGTGGAAATGTGGTGTTGTTTGATTTACGACCGAAGTGCGTGTTTATAGATTTCTTTTTGTATTGAAAATGTTAATGGGTTTGGTGTACTCCTTTTGTTTTTGCGAAATTGATTTTTTATATAAATATCAGTGATGTAAATCTTTTTTAGGTTTTTTTTTTATAGAAGTACAAGTGTAAATCTTTTTGCAAGTGTCCATTTAGAATATGTATAAGAGCCAAACAATCGTTAATTTATCTTTCAGAGAATGAGGACAGCTTGTCGTATACTAAGATGGCTTGTAATTTGGCTAAGACTCATATTCTGTCCCAGAGATTCGTCTAATTGTATTTAGAGCAATAGGCTCTAAATACGATTAGGAATCTTATAGTATCTGCTCATCCAAAAAACAAAATCTATTGCCGTTCGTTAGTCTCACTAAAACTTGAACAGGGCTGGACTGATTTCGCTAATTTTGATCGTAATTTGTTTATAAAGTCCAGGGAAGGTTTATAAAACCTTTAGCCAAATGGCATTTAGCGCATGTCTACTTGTAGAATAGAAAACTAAATTGTACAGGATTGACATAAATTTCGACACTTGTCAGTGTCATCCCCATACATTGAGTTTTCTACTTTCTCTGTCGACCAACGCTAAAGATACATTTGGCTAGAGGCATAGGGAAGGTTTATAAAACTGCGATTTTTTTAGGCGGTTCTATGTTTGCTAGATCAGCTAGTATGAAATAATAATCTTTAAACATTTGTACACTCACCATTCCTCATAGTCTTGGTTCTTCTAGAATTAATAGGCGGACTCATGACGACTGCTTTACTCTTCGTCCATATAGTGAGGACTATCACAGCGTAACAGGCCGCTATCGTCAACGCTGGCAACACGAAGATCATGATGGATATCAGAGACATCCAGATCTGCCATCTTCTAGGTGTTCCTAGGTCTATCCAGCATTGCATCTGACCTAGAAGATGAAGAAAAAATCTGTTAGACTCTCAAAAATCGTTAAATCAATTCAACTTTACCTATGGTTAAGAATTTCATTTAAACTTTAAGTAATTTCGACTTGTAGAGATACTTTAAACATTGCTTCATATGTAATGTAGTTCAATGAAAACTGTCACGTTTTGACATAATTTCAGCAGTCACAATATTTATAATGTCATATAACGTGAGTAACTAAGGTGTACACGTGTTCGAATTCCACTCGATGTCAACAAAAGCGAGAGACCAAAGGTAACTAGGTGAAAAAAACAATTCGTGCAGCTAATGTGGAATAAGGGGTTCCAAATTCAATCGAATTGACATCTCTAAAAGTCAATTCGATTTTAAGTCGTTACTCGATACGGAAGTAGGTCAACATTTGAAAGTAGAACATTTTTTCATTAACCATACTGCTTTGAGCCCTTCCTTCATTTCTGTGGTTGAACTGAAAAAAATACGGTCGTCCTATTTCGGTTTGATTTGTCGGATTGTCGGGTAAATTTAATGCTGTGGGAGACGGCATCAATTTGAACGACGAATTAAATGAGGCGACACTTAGGGAGTGGGAATTTCTTGACTTTGGTTAAAAATTTTGTTTACGTCAATTAAGTGTAAGGCTTATTGTACAAACGTTAGATCTAGGAAAGTGCACAGAGTTCAAAATAAAACTCCTATTACGGTCACTAGATACAGTTTGAGAAATGATCACATTAGGAAATCTCTTTCTAAAAACATCACATTTAAGGTCTGTTTCAAAGTATAATCGCTGTATAATCGCTATGTCCTAGATAAATTTGAATTAAGAACGTTTTTTGTATGAGTTAGTTGTTATATAAGTTTATCGACTACTCCTATGAAGATGGTGAAACAGGCGCTAAACGGTACATGGACAAGTTAACAAAAAAGACAACTGAAAATCTTAAGTACTAATCCTAAAATATTTTACAGGCAGAAAAAGTAGTTCAAAGATTCGTTGTTTTTACTTTCCATATATAAAATGAGACTCACCTTGAACTTCTTTCACCTCGTAGAGTATGAGAAGTGGTATAGAGAACACGATGCTGATTAGCCACGCTGACACGATGAGAGCCCTCGCTCGGTTCCCTGGAAGCCAATAATACAACATTTTTTATATCTATAAAGTATACCACTCAAAAGCTATAAAGTATATAACTGGATAAAAACGAAAAATGTGAGTTTAAGAGATGAAGATAACTCTTAATAAATGTAGAATATTTAAGTTTTCTTTTAATATTTGTGAACCTTGTAGTATTCTTCAATTATTAGAATCTAATCATTAGTGTCTACATTTAACTATAGGGCAAAGTTCAATCCAATTAAACCGTCTGAAACCTTTTCATCAGACCATTATCCAAGACCTTAAAGAATCAATAGAAAAATAATAACAATAATGCTTTTAAATATAAACACATAATTGCTATAACCTAAAGAATATGTCGCATTATTTTTCGCTTTAAGCTTTCGTAAAACAAAATTCAGTGTTTAATTTTTATAGTTCATAATGTTCATTCTTTTATTTAACATCTCAATTCAACTTTTTAAACATGACTTGTCCTAATTTTAGTACTTACATAAAGCTATTTTATTACTCTTGACACTAAGTTTCTTATTACTTTTCTGAATCATAAACAAGTTCAGAATATTACTCAATTAAGTGGCAATATTGTGAAGTGTCTTGTTACACAAATATTCCATTATGAACATTATTTTCACCAAAATCTAATTGTATTCTTAAATTATTAGAATCTAATCATTAGTGTCTACATTTAACTATAGGGCAAAGTTCAATCCAATTAAACCGTCTGAAACCTTTTCATAAGACCATTATCCAAGACCTTAAAGAATCAATAGAAAAATAACAAGAAAACATAACAATAATGCTTTTAAATATAAACACATAATTGTTATAATCTAAAGAATATGTCGCAATATTTTTTCGCTTTAAGCTTTCGTAAAACAAAATTCAGTGTTTAATTTTTATAGTCAATAAAACGTGTTCATTCTTTTAACATCTCAATTCAACTTTTTAAACATGACTTGTCCTAATTTTAGTACTTACATAAAGCTATTTTATTACTCTTGACACTAAGTTTCTTATTACTTTTCTGAATCATAAACAAGTTCAGAGTATTACCGTACTCAATTAAATGGCAATATTGTGAAGTGTCTCGTTACATAAATATTCCATTATGAATATGATTATTTTCACCGAAATCTAATTGTTCTGATTTATTTCGTTGCGGGATCCAAGACAGTTTAGTCTCTGGGAAGCGCCGGACCTTAATGTTCCGGTGTATTCAATGGTTGTATCTACTGTAGATCCTGGCTATCAGGAGTTGCAGCGGTGTTGGCCAAAGTTGTGGCGGGCTTGTCCCATTTAGAAAAAAAAACAACCGATAGCATGACATTTTTTTGACTGGGGAATATCATCCAATGACTTCTCTCAGGCGCAGCGAGATGGAGTGTCAGACTCTTACTGACTAAAAACCACTCCGTTCCTACACCTGCTTTTCGAGCCGAAGCCACGGTAACCCGCTAGGTAGTCCGCAGCTCCGGATCAGGCATCAGCTTTTCTGGGCCCCATCTGTGGTGGTCTGATGGCTACGCTACGTAAACGTGGAACGCGACGCGCCGTACGCACAGGTTTGGTGCTGGTCGGGCGGCGAGCTACCCTTGCTCACCGTCCGCAGACCCGCAGTTATGGTGGCCGGAAATATATCTACCCCTGGGAGAACAACAGATATAATGTTATGAGTACTTACAACTTCCAGAGAAGTTCATGGGATTTGTGATGGCGTCACACCGATCTATGCTCAGCGCTACCAGGACGTACGTTGATGCGTACATCACCACAGCCTGGAAAGAAATAAAACAAAATATAATTAATCATCATCCAAGTAATCTGTTCACCGGTAAGTCCTTTAGTGACGCTAATTCCTAAACAAAATTGAACAATAAAGGTCCTGAAGTTTGATACCTAAATTTAGTGTTATACCTAGTAAGTCACGCTCAATTGAACACAAGCAACACTGAAAATGAATTATCAAATTCTGTAATAAACAAAAAATGTGATAAAGCTATTAGCGGTAACACGTTTTATAACTTAATACACATACACACATCAACAGCCTATAAGTGGCCACTGCTGACAAAAGACCTATTCTGACATGGAGAAGGTTTGAGCATTAATCACCACGGTTGCTCAATGCGGGTTGGCGATTTCCTTAAAATTTTATTTCTTTGAATCTTATTATTAGAAATTATAAGCCCAGGTTTCTTTAAGTCCTCACGATGTTTTCCTTCACCGTTTATCAGTGGTGTCGTCACATTGGTACTTGTCACTGGTAGGTTTCGAACCCGCACTCTCATCCATAAGAAGCGAGCTTCTTAACCTCCGAGTCACCACGACATTTTTAACTTAATAGATATAATATAATAAATTATGATACAAACTAAATAAACGACCTACCAATTAAATGAGACATCAAAATTATCATTACAGAGAACATCGTTATCTAAAAACATTTTCTAACTTAAAAACATTAGTACTAAGCTCCTCGACTTAATTTACCGAACCCTAATTAAAGTTGAGAACTAGTGCACTCATAAAATTATCTCTATAACCAAACTTGGAGTTTTCTTCAGCAAAACTTTCAAATATTTTATAGTTTCTTCGCAATTTTTGCAATTAATTTTAATTTTATTCTCATGAATGAAGATATCAAGATGGTATTACAGTTTTCTTCGCGATAATGGGTAGAAAATTACCAAATAAGATTGGAAATTCGTTTTCTAAAGCAAATATTGTTTTGGTTCTTCACGTTTTTTTATTATTCTCTAATGAAGTCTCGACAGGTATGAATAATGTGGTAATCCGGTCCGTCTCGCTGTCTGTTTTGGGATGATAAGCTCTTAATAAAATGCCTTTTTAAATTATTGTGGAGAATACTTCGTGTGTAAAATTTTATTGATAATGTTTTTGACATTAAAGTACTTTTGTTTACAAATAATGTTACTGTTACTATGTAATGTTACTTGTTAATCTTTAAGTTTTAACATTACAGTGCTCTAGAGTTATTTGTAATTTTATCTCGAATTCAATAGGCTCTCAACGAATGAACTTTTATTCATCAAAAGTTTCCACTTTTAGTTTGTTTCTTATCTAGCTCATCTTAGTGTTAGTTTTCTGTATAGCCATCCATGACAGACCTTTAATATTGTTTGTGGAAAATTGTAATTTTGTCCGTATCGTCTCTTTATCCTTAGTGGCATTCTCTAGCGTAATACATATCTTTTCCTATTATGGTATCATCAGACGGTACTTCTTAGTTCACTCCATTTACTTTTCCACTACTCAGTCCTACCATCTACTCTCAAAACTCTTACTATTTCTACTAGTCTAGAAACAGACATTTCTTCATTATTTAGATTTCGTTCTTCACCATCTGTTACTATTATTTCTTGTGACTTAATTATTATGTTGTTTAGACTTCTCGGTACATTCATATTGAATTCTTCTTCAGAAACTACAACAGATGCGCGTTGATACATTTGTTTATTTATTGTTTCGGTTACCAGACCGCTCGCGCAGATTTAAATATTTTTTGTTTGTATTGGCACTGAATTAACTTTTTTAAGAACTACATTGTAGCTAGCTGATGTTTGTTACTGCATTTTATTCATGTTCTTGTAAGTTTGATCGTACTGTTTATTGCGTGGATCACCCGGAGGACACGGTGGAGCATACAGTAGCGGTGTGCCCTGCATGGGCTGAGCACCGCCGTGTCCTTAGGGATGTGATCGGCGACGGTGACCTCTCGCGTCCGGCTTTGGTTCAGACCATGATTCGGAGCGAGAGGGAATGGGACGCCGTCTCCTCCTTCTGCAAGCAGTCATGCTAGCTAAGGAGGAGGCGGAGCGCGTGAGGGAACGATCCTCCTCACGCCCCAGCCGCCGTAGAAGACACTCCGGGCGTCGGGGATCGCGTGACGATCTCCGGCCACCGTAAGTGCGGGTCTGCGGACGGCGAGCAAGGGTAGCTCGCCGCCCGACCAGAACCAGACCCGTACGGCGCGTCGCGTTCCGCGCGCCAGACCACCACAGATGGGGCCCAGTAGGGCTGATGCCTGATCCGGAGCTGCGGACAACGTAAAAGGTTACCGGGGCTCCGGCTCAAAGCAGGAGAAGGAACGGGGTGGTTTTTAGTCAGTAAGAGTCTGACACTCCCTCCCGCCTCACCCAAGGCGGGAGAAGTCATTGGATGATTTTCCCCCCTCAAAAAAAAAAAAAAAAAAAAAAAAAAAGCTAGCTGATGTTGTTACTGCATTTTATTCATGTTCTTGTAAGTTTGATCGTACTGTTTAGGTTATACAAAATTTCTAATGTTAAAATTTGCTTTTGATCGGTTTTCTTTCATGGAACTCATATTAATTAACTTTTAATTTTATCCACTACGCTTCCTACTCAATAACAAGATTGGAAATAATTCCTGTTAAATTATAAACCAAATTAATTACTTTTAGTTAATTACTTCCTTGTCTCTTATACTTATATTATATTAAATAGTGTTATCTATTTATTTAACTTTTTTTGCTATTTATTTATTTAACTTTTTGCAACTTTAGTGTACGAGTGTGAATCAATCGCTATCATCCACTAAGTTATCCGAAATTCTTGAAGTTTTTCTACAAACGTGATTAGAATATTTGTTCGAAAATATACGTCTTTTTCTATTAAAATTCTGACAGGGAAGAAATGTTTTCAGATGGGTTCAGTTTGCTGGTCGCAGGTGAACTAAATGTCTTATCTGAACTTGGGATATTCCTTATGCCATAGCCAGTTGGATCTAAATTAGTGGACTTTACTTAAAAACTTCGTCTCATCCCATTTATAAAGTACCGTTAGTTTATGGATTAATTGAAACTTTTTAGCCTCCTGTCTGTTATTCTAATTTTATCAAAATTTAAAAATTGTTTGAACTTTTATTATAACGTCACGCTTTTAATCTCCGAAAGGGTAGGCAGAGGTGCACGTTATGGCACACAATGCCAATGTACACCCACATTTCACAATTTAGTAAGTCGCATGTAATAGGTGGTGAGTCTATTGCCATATACCGGGCACATTTCCAGTGTTGTTTGAACTTATTTCATAGTTAAGTGATTAATTTGAGCAAACACTAAAACATCTGATCTAAAACCCACTTGATTTTCTTTCGTGCAAAAGAATTTAGTTTCTGAATATAAAAATAATATTTACATTTATAATTAGTAACTCACCTGTAGGAATTTCACAGTTTTGCACATAAACTCTCCCGCCAGCCACGCTATAGTTATCTTCTGTATTATATCTGGGAACACGTAGATTAGGCCAACGAAGAGATCTAGAAATAAAATAAAAATAATTAGGTTAAATATAGGTACACTATTGAAGAAAAAATAATTGATATCATTATTGAATTGTTAATGGAACAGACGCAATTCTGTTTACTAATTGTAGATAGGTTTCTGGTTCGATAGAAAAATAACACAGAATGTGATAGAGTGATGAAATTCAAGGAATCAAGGAATTTTGAAGGTATGTAATAACGGATTTAAAAAAAATATTATCTCTATTAAAGCAATAAAATTGAATAAAGAACTATTAAAGAAACTGTAGTTTCAGATGATTATTATAAAGTTTATTACAACCTATGTTTTCTCTTCTTTTATATCCAAGAAAATATCTTTTCCGCCATCAAGGAAACCTTTTACGACTGTAGCTTCCAACTTTTAATAAATTCATATCATAAATTACATAAAAGAAATTTTATTAATCATTAAGTTTTTTTTACCGATTCCATTAACATAAACGTTGAAGAACATTGGGTCGTAAAAACTCCACTTTTGAAGAGAGATTCTGATGGAAGCATATGTACTTATGATCCTATATACATATACACGGTGTAACAAAAAGGGAGTATACATATCAAGTGCACGGTTTCTAGATAACATAACAAACGATACGGGAAGGTTTTTTTAACTCATGTTTTGATGGAACGAAGTTATGAATTTTTCCAATATAAAATTCCAGAAACCGAACATCAAAATTAGTTTTATATTTTTCATGAAGAATTTATATTATATTATAGGTACTCATATTTACATAAGAAATGTTTCGAAATTAGAACGATGTGACCCCTGTTAGTGCTGTGACAGATTCTATTCAACCTGTATTCTTCAGTGCTTCTTGATGTATATGGGTATTTTGTTACACGCTGTATATGTGTGTGTAATACAAGAAGTCGTTATGGGAACAAGGGTTCACCTCGTACCCCCTAATATTTTCCCATACATGTTATCGAGACCCCAAAGCATTTATGCACTTCCCCAAGTCGTTTGAACAAGGGAAGTGAGTGCGAATCCTGATAACACCTTGGTGAGAGAACCGTTTTATTTGTTTTTTCTTTTTCTTATATGGCTACTCCTGAATGTATTGTAGGGTGAGTGGCTCAAGAAGATTGGAATAGGGCGTTAGGTTTAATTATGGGTCTGTAGTTCATGACTAAACACAGAATATAAGTGTATGGAATTTATATAGATAGTGTTTTCTTCATTTCATTCTCATGCCCTTTTTTTGACTTGTTTATGATTAGCTCTGAGACTTAATCGGATATATTTTTGTTTAAAAAAACGTTGCCCCGCACTAGGTATTTTTCCTATGTCGTGGGTGCGTTTACAAACATACAAGTTCACATACACATGACTCACAAACCCGAAAAAACAATATGTGGATCACACAAACTTCATATACACGCAGTCATATTTAAGACTGCAAAAATTCTAAAGAAGTCTTGACCATATTTTTTTCTTTAAATTAAATTAACGATTTTTCTAAATCACATTACAACTCAGTTAGCGTGCAAATGGCTCTTTTAAACGCCTTTGACGATGTTTATCTTTAACGTTAAGATCATCTGTATGCATCTTCTCACCAGCATTTAGATTAAGGATCACAAAAATACTATTTAGTATGCAGATCATGTCGAATCAATTTAAAGACTTGAAGACTTGTTGACAACGTAGACAAGACACCAGTTTATCATGAGCTCGCTTTGTATGATCTTTTCACAGATTTGACGGTCAGTTTATACTGGTTTTGTATAGTTTGATGTGTCGCCATAAGTACTGCAGTTATTTTAAATAGCTAGCTGTGATTGAATTCTACCATTAAGTTAATGTCTCATTGAAATCCTAATATAGTCAGTTTAAAGTACCTTTAGTTGATTCTGTACTAGTAAATCCTGTGTCATATATTATTGATGTTATCTATAATGTTTATTAATATAATAATGAATGATGTTGATTATTGTTTTTGACTGAGTTGATTTTTGAATAGTGGTCAAATATTCTGAAGAGATTTTAAATTGTTATTGTTTACGCAGCAAAGTGACATAAAATTCATATTAATGATCATTTAATGAAGCTACTGCAAAAATAAGGTTACTTTATACATATAACGTGTTCTAAAATTATCTGCCACGGCTTTAATGGGAGGTAGTGTTTATTTTTCATACAAAAATCGACGTATCAGTTTGTTATGAAAGAACTATCTATTTTACCGTCTCTGTCTCTGTCGCTTCGTTAATGAAAACAATTGATAGCAATGCGCATAGTGCGTATTTGTGAACCACTTTATGCAGAGTAGAATGAATGTTTATTTAATTGCTTTAGGTTGTCAAATTGAATTAGCTAGTCCGGGGTACGAAATTTCTTTACTATTGTAATCTTCAAACACAACACTACCTCCATTTAAACCCTTGGCAGATAATTTTAGAACACCTTAAATACACACACACTTACACACTTTCCGTGGATACCAATTCGAAGATTTTGAAACGAGAACGACTTTAATTTGACCAGATGACCGCTTTTATTATACACAATCATATGCACTGACTGGCTATCATGAATCTTTACTTACACAACCAACTTAAAATGCAGCCCACAAACACAACCATAAACCAAATGGCTTACGAAATAAAGCTCAAAATGGTGGAATATATATTTTCTGGGTTGAAAATGTAAGTATGTCGGTTTGTATACTTTGTAAACATAGTGATGTGTTTAGATACATGTCGGTTACTTCATTTTTATAACAGAACTGGTGAACTATCTGTAATGTGTTGGAAATAGAAGAACGCGGAAATTTGTAGGATTACTTTAAAGATTTTTTCATACTTCGTTAGTGATGAAGGACAGATTATGGTTTTAAAAATAGAAATATAATTAAACTTTCAATGTGATTTATGTTTTGTTATGTTTTTGGATACATTAGTATGAAGCGAAGATAAGTGTTTTGTTGCTACATATGTAAAAAGAAATTGTGTACTACATACCATGTTTCATTGTAGGTTTTGTTCACAGGTTACGAGGTATTAACAGACAATCCACAGATGGAGAAGAAATCAGAAATAAGTGATACACAGTATGATTTATAATTAAAATACTACAGAAACCATAATACTGACTTTACACTGATTTAAAAAATATATAATTCCATTTAGAAATACCTACTTAGACGGTTTTGAAGTATAAGTGTCTCACCGACACGAATTTTACATTAAATTTCTAAATGAAACGAGATACACTCAGCTGCTAATATTTTAATTAGAAAATCTGTGAATTTCGGCGTCAAACAACTTCCTAATTCGAGAGTACGTTTTGGCACAAACACGCCGAAAAACCGGGCGATGTCACCGTAAAGCGCACACAACATAAATTTGTCAAGTCACTGAATAGTAAAGGTGTTTGCATAGCGAAGTAGATATTTTCTAAGAGAAAAATTGCAAGCATGCATCCCAAAAGGGTGATCCTTTTGTGCCCTGGTGTTGTAAAATATTGATCTTATTGTAGTAGGTAAGGAGATAAGGCGAAGGGGAGCCTGTTTTGCCAAACTGTACACACAACATATAGGTTAACGCATGATATAACGTACGGTTTAGAAGAATATTTTTTAACTTCCTATTTGGAGATCAAATGAATAAATTAAAGCCGTCACACAAAGTATAGCAAAACATATTATCACATATTTTCAATACAAATCTTCGAGTGACCACACACCTAGCTATAATATACAGAAATATATAACTATTTCTGTGACGTCACCAAAATATATCCACGAAATATATTTTGGTATATTAATATATTTTGAGAATACGTGATGATCAATTTATTCACCGATCACCTGAGTTCGTGGAATTTATTTGATTAGGTAATAATAATAAGATTCCAGTAACATGAATATTTCGAAAAACAAAATCGTTAACATGTTTTCCTCCAATCAGACATGACTCCACTTTTCCCATCAGATCAAGCTAATGCTATAACTACGTATAAAGGGAAGTAACTATCGCAAAGATCCTCAGAGAACTGCAATGTACAGTAAGCCTTATATCCGACAGAAACCTCACCAAAACAAGAGTGAGGTTTGATTTTAAGTTGAGATTAACCCTCCTTTACGCGATTTATGTGAAGGGGATCGCATTTTTTGTAACTCGCCTCATTTGTCCGGCAAAAAGTTTGGTATCATCACTTTTTACCCCATACGCCGTAAGTGGGGTTAATGGGATCGTAGTTTATTGTAAGTATAAGTGCAGTGGAGCAGCATGTTTTAATGTGATGTCAAACCTACTGTGCCAACCCAATTTGTTGATGTTTCAAATGTATCCAAGTATTTGTGGTTTAATTGGAATAAATGATTTGACTTTGACTACCAAAAATTGTATTTGCTGCCTGTTTCTAGGCGCTTATAACCTATCTGCACCTTTTTAGTTATAATATCATTGTATAGGGCCTTATATTTTTCACAGTGCACAATCTCATTATGACATCTACTCAAGCTCCAAAGCTTCTAAAGGATTTATTACATTATCTTAGTTTTTAAGAAGACCATGTTATAACATGGAACTATAAATTATAGATGTAGAAGCATACACATATAGAAGCAAGTGCCTACACATTATTATATGAATATCTCAACCCTTCTCAGAAGAGACCAGACACGAATCCACAAATTAATATAAATTCTACGAAGACATTCTCATATCCACGGAAAATTACAAGAATACATTGTTATTTTTATAATATAGAAACTAAGTCACTATTTTATTATCCTCAAACATATTACAAATTATTCATAACACGGAGAAAATTGCTAAACAAATAATGTACCCTATAATAATATGCAGAAAAAATATAATCGCTCAACTAACCTAAACCTAACGGAAAATGGGTCACAATATTAATAAAAAAAAAACTCATATTGTAGCCTTTGACTACGGGTTTTTAGTAAAATAAATTCTTTGTGGACCTATCTACTTAAATGAAACATCCCTGAAGCTACATGAAATAGATTAATTTCAAATACTAATATGTAATATTTATATAGTTTCAGGCAGTGGTTAAACTGATGAAATAGTAGAAGTCGTGTTTGTTTTGTAGTAATGTTCTAATGTTACCTGAATTTAAAATCAAGTTTTTAATTATCTAATACTTTTCAAAGAAAATGTCTTATACTTTTCAAAACAATTCTTAGACTTAATAAACCAACCTAACTACATCAAACCTATGTCAAAAATCATGTTTTCTCTGCTGCCATACAGTTGCAGCTAAGTATAAAAATAAACAAAATTATTTCTGTTATCACCATTATAAGCAAATTAGTTACTACAATACCTAAAAAATATTATGATTTAGTTCAGTTAAATGTTTTGTGGCTTTAGCCAGGGAATTAGATTTAAGAATTTCCCTTATTCCTACATTTGAATCACGAATCTACCCAATTTACTGTTAGGCAATGTTTTTTGTGTTCTGACTTATTCTTGGCAAAGGAATAATAATTAGACTACTTTCAAAGCTAAGTCTAGAACTTGAATCTTTCGCTTCAACAACAAACAAAGAGGTAGAAAAAAACAGTATACTTTAACATTTGAATGCCGTCAGTTTTATGTTAGAAACAAGAAATAATACATTAAGCACAAGACCTCTTGACCGCATAATATCGGAAGTACCCAAGTTTAGGTGCAAGATTTTATGAATTATTTTATTAATTATCTTTTGTACCGAAAGAAATGTATATAACTGGGTAATTCGCATTTTGACACACTAAATAATTACTTTTAAACAACAACCAATGCTATACGAGTAGTAACTAAAATCACTCATAGCGTTACAAAACAACCACTTTACTACAGAAATCTTATCAACACCATTTGAGTTAAGGATCCTGAGTCCTGGCTTAGTACAAATTCCGCATAGCATAAATAAAAGATTCGGGAAACCTAGACCCTAAACCTATGAAAATAAAACCTAGAAAGCTAAAGCAATAAGTTGCTTTAACGGCCTTAACTGGCATTTTTATTACTGAATTTACTTTCGCTGTGAGAGTAGTACAGTCGGCCAACTTATTTAGTATGCAGGCAAGAAAATAAAGATTGATTGCGTGTAGAGACATGACGACTACTGAGCCTACCAACAATGGTCGCGTTTGTTAATACGTACATCGTTAGAGAGTAAAATGTATTGGCACTACTCCTACTCTTACCGCGGCCATCGTAAGAGTCGTTTAAGTGGTTTCATATTCAACAGAGACCCGACAGCAGCGTTCTCTAGTAAACTGTGACCTCCAATTTACTTGCCAAGCGTGAAAATTATGACCTGACCAGAACCAGGCCCTAGCCTCAAAGAGCCATCAGACCATCAAAGATAGGGCTCAGTAGGGCCGATGCCTGCCGGGGAATGATTTTCCCCCTCAAATAGCCTTTTCAGGCTCCCAGTCCTATAGTGAATTCTCACAGGCTTTGACTATTGATGATAATAGTTACAATCTCTATACTGAGTCGGTCTTCCTTTATTTCTTATCTGCATACCAAATAGTGTGTCCGATTGTACCTTCTCATCCAACAAGGTTGAACTCAATGAGGCATTATAATAGAAGATTCCTAGAATAATTGACTCCAAATATTTTGCGTAGCAAACCGAATATTTAGTTGTCTATTAAACAAATATTAATAGTTTCTTAATTGTTACTTTAAAGTCAACGGTCCCATTTAAATTGCATTAAGTAGCTTAGTTTTTAATAAATTGTTCTGCTTTTATTTGTTAATTTTAATATATCTATATAAACACGCAAGTAGACTTTTATCGAAGCCCATAAAGTCTAGATTGCATTATTTATGGGACAGAAGGCAATCTAGCAGACGGAATATCTAATGATAAACGATCAGCGCCTCCCATGAGTTCCATGAAAACCCACGACACTAGAGGAGTCACCTACGCAGAAACGTTCGCGTTCCTAATTCTGAATGTAATTAAAAAAGTCGTGATATTTCTCTTCTCGTTTACGCGTTAATTATTGTATGTTAATATATTAAGCTCTTCTTCAAATTGATATAACTTGTTTCTTAGTGACTTCGCCTTGACCTAACCAGTAAATTAATTCTCTTATTTAATCCTACTTTGCTGTCACTACACGCCAAATTTCTTTGTACATAACTATGTACACGCTAAATCCATACATAAGTCCTTAGTTTCAGAGTAAACAGTCCTTTGTCATCTCTCAACAGAATATCATCTTACCTTTTCTTAGCAAATAAACAAATAGCTCTATCTTCCATTCAGCAAACAATAGTACCGTTGCCAATCAATTAAGAATTCTATTGTTGCTATTACTAAGTCTAGAACTAAATACGAGTGGTTTACAAACAAGAGCACGAAGAAACCTCATCTTTAGTAGACATTTGATGAGCAGAATAAATAAATAGTTTGGTAATACTTTTGGTATTGGTTGTGTTGAGATGAGTATTCGTAATTGTGGTTTTGATGTTATTAAGGGTCATGGATTTGATGTGGGAGAAGCTATGAAGTGGCTTATGTAAACATTAATTAAGTCCGCTATCGTATGTCATGTACAGAAGTCAGAAGAGCATATAAATAAGAAATTAATGGAACAAGTCAATATAAAACTACGTTTAAAAAAACCGACATCAAAAGCCATAAACTAAAAACCCGTATTAAAGTGCGAACTTCCATTTTTTAAGTTGGGTAATATACCTAAATCTTTGTTCGTTAGTCTAAAAATTATAATATGCTGAAAATTGCATCAGAATTGGTTCAACAAAACGCGAGATACATATTGAGTACAGTCATACAGAGAACCTTCTTTTTTGAAGTATGTTAAAAATATCGTTAAATTAATTCAATTACAATGATATTTTACTTCAGTTATAGAACATTGATGGGCTTTTGCACAAACCTTTAAAAGGTTTCCTTAAAATTTAGGAGAGGCAATTATTTAAATTACGCAAAACGAGCCTGAAAATCATAATAATTAATTCAAATGCTAAAATTCTTTAATCAGACATGTCCATAGCGACAGAAAATCAATTCACGCAAAATACATTTTGAATTGATTAACTGTTCAGACCTACCTTATTACATTTAAGTTAACCTATTTCTGTTAAATAATTAACCAAACGGATTGTGAACCCCAAACGAATTCAACTACTTAAATCCTTCCAGGAAGCTATTTAAAATTAACAGAGTCTTAAGGTCACCGGTACTTTAACTCTGGTTCACGAACTTTTCAACTCCAGTGATGTGAAGTTGACTGTTCTTAGATTGTTGTTCGGATTTAATCCAAGTCTATTATTTGTTAAAGAGGCACTCAAAAGGTAACTTCTGAGTTGAAAAACCACTTTTTCAAAAGGCAAAATTATACCGGAATTCACAATGTAATTTTTTTATACATTGTTTTATATTAGGGTTTTTCCTGTGTTGTAAGTGCGTTTACAAACATACAAGTTCATATGACACCCACACCGACACAACAATTTATGGATCACATAAAAATTTGCACCGTGTGGGAATCGAACCCGAATTCAAACAGTTAGGCCGATAACATGATAATTAATTAAGTTGGTATATGTTGATATTTACCTCTACGTTTGAAAATGGCAAATGTAGAATTGATTACAATAGCTAAGTAAGCTAAGTAGGTGAATTTTACTCTTACCATTACTACTCACTTTAATTCTAAAGAAAAATATAAAAAAGCAAACAACATAAAACGTCTAAACTCCAAAGAAGATGTAAGTACACTTACCGGCGATAGCGAGTTGCATGATAAAGAAGTTCATGCGACTTTTCCTTGCATTCGTGCAGAGTAAGGCGGCGATCACAGAGGCGTTCAGCACCACTATAGCGACGAACAGCACCCACATCACCGTGAACTGGACCGACTGGAAGATAAAGAATGGATAAGTTATTGTGAATCTTGTTCTCATAAGGTTAAGTGTGAGTTTTGTGTGGACTAGATGTAAAACACAATTTATACAACGTTGTGTATGATGTCTGAAGAAATAACAAGATAGAATAACTTATATCATAAACTTATATAATAAAATGTTGTTGTAATACGATTTTTTTAATATATTTTTGAGTGTTAATTATTCCTCGGCATGAAATGCTGCCGTAAATATGAGCTAGCATGGCTTGAAACTTGTCGAGTTCCTTGTCAAACAGTTACAAGAATAACATAATATTCAATTTTAGTATGTCTCATAAAAGTATAATTCAATTATTTAAGGTTATTTAAAATGAAATAAACTAGTGTCTCCGTTTCTTTTCTCCCAAGTGTAGATAGATGTTTACAACAATATAACGTCTGGCCTATTTACCAATATTCCTATTTAAAATCTAGACGTCTCGTCAACAAGTCTAATCTTATTTCCAACAGATTTTTTTCTACAAAATTTTCCCTAACATTCCAACATTTCAGTTAATTTAATTTTTTCAACAAATAATTTGTGTTAAGCATTCGTTCTATCTTCCATCATCGCTTCGTAATAAGAAATTAATTCTATTCGAAACTGTCTGCTTTAAATAGAGTAAGCTTCCATTAATCATTGAGTTTCAACTTCGGTTCCAAAATTAATTCACATTTAGTGAAGAGTTCTTTTTAGCCAGTACTTTGCATGCAAAGAAAGATATAGTAAAATTATTAAAGTTTGTTTTCTGTTCTTAAAAATATTGTATTAATTAGATTAACTAGTGAACCTCGTTGATGTTGTATCGTGACTTTCTCTGCGCATATTTGTTATTTTTTCTTACATACATATGAACCTTCCTCTAACAAAAATACAACAAAAAAAAAGAAGTAGCGAAATCAGTTCAGTTGTTCCCGAGATTTAGCAACACATTTAGCGATTTTTTTTTTGCGTTTAACAACACATTTAACTATTTTTTTTATATTATAGAAGATATTATTCTAACTTTGAGTAAAACTTAAATTTATTAAGTTTTATAATCTGTATAAGAATTATTATTACCACATATTTACGTAACATAAACTACATATTTTTAATACATTCATAAAAGAATTCTCCTTTAGTCTCACTTTAACTGTTCCTACAACTTTTCATTGTGCATACTAAGATAGATTTTCATTTTGAAGTGAGTTCGACATTGGGTAGACTTTAGCTGGCTGGGAAATCCGGATCAAACTGAAAGCTGCTCATCCCGAATGAGCGGGTAAGACTTTCGAGAAACAGATTTTTTTTTAAAGTGAATTAATGTTTTACTGACTGTAGTTATTGTGTAGTTTTAGTATACTATATAGTTGTGTACGTTTTTACTTTATGCTTAGCAATTTTTGATTTGAAGTATCGTTTCCTAAGGTTCATAAAGATTTATTATTTCTAAAGGATAAATAAGAATTTCAACATTTCAACCACCGAAAAATGACCTTACAAACTATATAATCGTTTGAACGCTGGTGCGTTAATAGCATAGACAAATTTCTGTCAACTGCTTTGCCGGCGTTTCCGAGGCTAGAAATAGTTTAAATAACACACAGACAAACATTTTTTCAATAATATTTTTGGGTTCAGTGTCTATCTATACTAATATTATAAAGCTGAAGAGTTTGTTTGATTGTTTGTTTGTTTGTTTGAACGCGCTAATCTCCGGAACTACTGGTCCGATTTGAATAATTCTTTTTTTGTTGAGTAGTGCATTTATCGAGGAAGGTTATAGGCTATAAAACATCACGCTATGACCAATAGAAGCCAAGCAGAGCGGGTGAAACCGCGCGGAAGTAGCTATCTAGTAATATGCGTAGGGAGTGTTATATGATTGTGACAACGAACTGACTTTTTGTAATATTAAAAAATAAATACCCTACAGTTTTATTATATGCATACTGATATAGATATCAGTATCACATGCAAAATCCAGGAAAAAGGGACATAAGTATCCAGGAAAAGCGATCCTAAAAATAGCACTAAAATATTGTATCAAAATTATTAAGTTACGTCCGTACTACCTACTGTTAAAAGCCCGAAGTATCGTCGTCTGATAACACTATCGCAAGCCCTCGACATTCTATGACGCTCTCCCCGAAATATCCATTAGATGATTAAAACCTTTCACGATATAACACATGTAATCCAACAAAAATGCTGTGGGTGGAGATTTGATATATATTTTTATCAATTTACTACTATATCGTATGAGTTTTCTGGAGCTGCGGACTACCTAGCGGGTTTATCGGGGCTCCGGCTCAAAAAGCAGGAGTAGGAACGGGGTGGTTTTTAGTCAGTAAAAGTCTGACACTCCTTCGTCGCCCAGGGCGGGAGAAGTCATTGGATTATTTTCCCTGCTTAAAAAAAATCGTATGAGTTCACTTGCAAAATAGTTTCTTTAGATATTTAGTAATTGGAATTTAAGCCCCTTCCTGACGTCCGATTGATCTGATATTTGGTACACACTCTTAATCTTGATCACAATACGCCCATTAAGCCCATTTTTTATTATTTTTTTAAACGTTGCCCCACACTAGGATTTTCTCCTATATTGTGGATGCGTTTACAATTTACAAGTTCACAATACACATCACACCTAGACCCGTTACACGTTGCGCGACAGTCGATTGCTAATTATTCAATTATACTTTACAAAGTTAGATACTACAGTTAATTAACAACTTTAGCAACTTTAAACAAAAGGAATAAGTTTCAAAGTGACACGTTACGACTCCGAACCCTCTCATATTCTGTAAATACTTAAGAACTGAGCAAAATTTTGAAAAGACAGACAAGAATAGATAGATATAATAATATAATTATGTATTCCAAATATTCTTAATGTTGTTTTCGAACTTTGCTATGTTAGTACCATCAGTATGCTTAATATAATAATAATGAAATTAGACTTTGTTTTCATATGATTAAAGCATCGTTTAGCATAAATCATGTAGCGAAGGAAAATATGCATATTATTAAGTGTTGAATATTATGTAACTTCTCTGATATGCCCTTAAGGTAAATGCAGAGGCGTATTTACAGTAAACATAGAAATAACTTATTCGTAAAGTTTATTATCCTGTATTATAATAATTCAAAAGTGTGTATGCTTGTTTGCAACTATTTAATGTGTGGGAGAGCCATGCTTCAGCACGAATAGGCCGACTCGACCGGAGGCGGCCTCACAGAAAACTGACGTGAAAAAACGCTTGCGTCTTGTTTGGTTGTGTTAGTATGATTACCAAAGGGTCCAATTACATCCCCTTCCCAATCCATTTCGGATGTCCATGGGCGGCGGCGATTGCTTACCATTAGGTGCTCCGTCTGCTCGTTTACCGGCTTATACCATAAAAACATGTGTTGACTGAATTTACTAACAAAGTTCTATGAAAGTCAACATTAAAGTTTATAGAAGTCAATGAACCTGTGCTAAGTATAAATGCCATTTAATCCACAGCATTAACAAGTATTAACAAATTTGATAAGCTGTAGATAATAATTATTCAGATAATGGCCAGGTGACGAGTTGTGATTGAGAATACATTGTATGATTCATATTTGGATATCCATTGTGATATGGGTGTGAGGTAAGAGCCTACTGAATGCAGTAGATACTAGAATATAAGGTAATTTTTCACCTAACATTTATATAACTTGGGTTGTCAAGCAGACATTACCTTAATTTTATTATAACTTTCGTGAGACGTACTAAATTAATTATTACGTAGCAGAGTAGCAACGCGACAATCGGTGCGTCGTGTGTCGTGGCTGTTCATGAATATGAGTCTCTAGCACGGCTTGAATGTAGTGAGTTCCTCGTCAAATAGTTACGTAAGCAAGACGATATAATAATTAATTTAGTCATTACCTAATGATTAATGTTGGTAGTCTACATACCTAAGTGTTAAAGGATCGAAAGATAAGGTAAAATTCAGTTGCTTTTCATGTTCTACTAGATAGCGCTTCGAGGTATCTGCTTACGCACATTAAGACAAAGGGCTTGTCTGTGTGTACACTGTACAAAACACATGCACATTACACTACGAAACAATAATTTTTGGATACGTATTATACAGTATGGAGATCATTCATATGACTTAAATGAAACCACAAGTATTACTAGTCCACAGAAGTATAATACAACTAAATATTTGGGTTGACATATGTAGAACTTGTATTATGCTTCTGTGGACGATATGTGCTTCTGTGACTGTATATGTGTGTTACGTGTTAGTATAAATATATCACTTACATCGTAAAAGTAGTAATAGTTTAGATCAGTGGTGGCGTTGGTGGCATTCTTGATGGGGCCGTGGTCATCATCAGGAGTGAACACTGTCGTGAGGAATGCCGGCCGCGGCGTCGTCTGCTGTTCCAGTTCTTCGATCATGATGTCTAATGCCATAATACTGGAACAAATAGAAATATAAAATAAGTAAGCGATGAAACAAATTTTTACGCACCTTATGAACGTTACATATCTATCATGTACTTAATTGGTACCAAAATTCATTATAACTGATACATGTGCAGCAGAAGGCATTACAAAAAAGTAATATAATTTCGTATTTACTGAAAAAAAGATTTATGACTAGTTATTTTCAGATCGAGATTAGTTAAACATCTTGAGTCAATCAATAAGGGTGGTAATATTGTTTTCTTTAAGACCACAATACATAAGGATAAGCCAGTTTTCTCACGATGTTCACCGTTTGTCAGTGGTGTCTCTTATTAAACAATATTAAACTATAATAACAGAATTTAAATTTTAATGTAGTTTGACCAATTACGACAACATCAAACTATAATGTTACATCATTATTACACCGACAACTTTTGCATAAAGCCTGCTATATCACTCGTCACTTGTCGGCAAAATTACGCCGAAATGAATACCGACACACAATACAGGAGCGCAGATTTTTCCTGCCTATATTGTTAGGGTGTGCCGGCAAAAGGTAACGCTGCCGGCGAACACGTGTCAGCGTTAGTGATGCCTTGTTTAATACGTACAAAGGCCTGAGTTGCTGTACTAGCTAGAGCATAACCAGGTCTATTTTGACTAACGAACATGTTCCAAATTGTAGGGATTTTAAAGTTATACCAAATCAAATCACTTTAATGCATCTATAGTGTACAGTGTGGTCTACAATTTTATACAGTTATATGTTGCAACTATAGGCCATATTAGGCACTGAAAAAGTACTTAATCTACTTACATAATATGTACCATTTTATATTTGGTGGAGAAAGCAGAAGTATATACTATTTTCTAGCCAAAAAAGAAGGGGATATCTCTTTCGGATTTTTCAGTTTTATTTCAAGTTTATGGTAATAAGATACAAACCTTTTGCTAAAAACCGACACTTACCGCCGTACTCAGATTCATTTAATGGTTACTTAACCCATTCCTTAGTCATTGTTTTCGATACAAAATCATTACTAAAGAATAGTGATCATTACACTAGGATGTCTCTGCGCGGCAGCCAGTAACACGATGGGTTCCTTACCGCTAAAATACTGTGCAATCTATTATAATACACCGAGGTCAAACTAAATTGTTGAACGAAACTTGAAATCTTAATTACTCTGCCCAACTTGGAAGTTGAACCTATAATAACATCCCATCAAATAATGACTTCCTCTTTGAGAAATAATACACCATGGACATCTGTTACTAAGTCCCGTTTTATTATACCACAAGAGTAACAAGGTGCTTTGCCGGCTTTTGGAAGTAACGGATTTTGAGGAATGGGAGATTTGGAGGTTAGGCATGGGATAGGGGACAGCATGCCTCCGGTAACTTCACTCTCACAGCGAAACACAACGCAAACATTATTTATTAATCGATCTGCAAACTAGCTAGCGGGTTACCGGGGCTCCGGCTCAAAAAACAGGAGTGAGAACGGGGTGGTCTTTAGTCAGTAAGAGCCTGACGCTCCCTCTCGCCTCACCTAAAGCGGAAGAAGTCATTACATTCCCCCTTTTGAAATAAAAACGCCGGTTATCTTTCATGCCTATTTCTGCATACCATATGTAATAATAATCCAGTTACTACCCAGTACGTGGGTACTATGGTAGCATTTCGTTCTCCGTTTAGTTTCCACATGAGAGGATTACGTTCCTGCCTCCGCTTGCACAGGCCACAACAATTTAATTAAAGTTTTCCTTTAACGAAACCTATTTTCGTTGCATCTGTCTTTGTTGGACTACAATCCTGTAGCCGTACGTTTGCCACATTTTCGTGGTTCTGGTTGAAATTGCAGTTCACGTATTACATAATATATTATATTAAAACGTGGTTTTAGATATAAAATATCTTACTGTTAAATGAAACTTTTCATTAGATGATTCAAGTTTAAATTTAATCATATTATTATTCTCTTTTTAACACAGAACAATAATTAGAACGTTTTGAATTTTATTAAAAAATAAATTAAACCTGTCCAAAGCTGCAAACTGCTCATCATTTCGTAATCAGACCCATCACTCAAAAATAAAGACAAAACAACCAAACTCCCGAACTACTCACAAAAACAAAAGAAGAATTTAATAAAGCATTCTCAGTGGTTCGCAAAAAGGTTGTATTTCGTCTCAAATGGCAGCCGTCAACAATTCACACTGGCCACATAATGAACATAGAGAAAAAGAAGCCTTATTTTCATAAGACAGGCCATGAAAGACCTTACACTCTGTCAATTAATCTTGGACAAGGTCGGTGATTCTCTGTATCATTAGAGGTGGTAAATACTACATACGTCAACACTAACTTTTACAATATTTGACATAGAGACTATTCATAGGGAGATACTGTTTTGTGTGATGCAAAATTAACCCTTATGACGTTTGATATAGGGACTTCTTAGCTGTCACCTTTGAATCTTTGTTTGGTGACCTGTAATGAACGTTCAAAGGTTAGTTTATCTATGTAAAAGAGGTGTGACATGCCGAAATTTTGGTTCATCTACTGGTGAGATAACCTTGTTATGTACTGTAAGGGTTGACATAGAGCCTATTCCTAGGGAGATACTGTTTTGTGTGATGCAAAATTAACCCTTATGACGTTTGACATAGAGACTTCGCCTGGTCGGAGGATCCTCATTTTCTTAAGGAACTTTACTCACTGTTCCCTAAATGTGTAAACGCACTTAACGCACTCTTGAGATACGAGAAAACCCTAGTGTGGGTGAAACGTATAAAAAAGTTCTTTAAACACTGCTTATACAGTCAATAGCGTTTCAGTGTTCCTGAATCCCTAATCGTGACTTAAGCCAAGTGATTACTCAATACTCAATTCTTTATTGCTTTCCACATGTACGCCTGTGATGGTAAATTTAAATAGTCTGTCGGACACGACAATTTATGTTTAGAAGAGAACATACTTTTACATGACATTTAACCACTCAAACGTTCACGTGCGACACCTGTCAACACCTTGTACGCCCACGCGCTCGATCTGTGTTGAACCGCGTCGAGCGCCCCATGCCGTTACCGATTCAAAGTGTATTTTCTAGCAAACTATTGCAGCTATAGCAAAGTAAAAAATACCAGTATAAAGCTGAATTATTAAGGAATCAAAATATATACTAATTAAAGTACAGAAATCAATCACAAATGCATAAAAAAAGTTGAACTTAACAGAACGGGCTAAATATTTGTTTGTTTTTTTGAACAAGTTTTGACTAAACGTTATTTAATTATTTATTTTCGTTGTTTTATTTTGAAAGAATGAATCTTAAGGATTATTTTAATATACAACACTAATACAGTAGGATGATAAATAAATGAATACTTCAATTTTAAACGCAAACACTTCACAAAACTTGACACACAGTTTGTAAACAATTATTTTTTATATTCTTGCTGTCACCTGGCATACTGTTTTACCGACCAATAGATGCGTTATTTAATACAGATCCATCTAGTATAACATTCGTAAAGCTCTTTTAAGCTTGTCATAGATAAAAATTCGATGGAAGTGAACAAGTCAAATGGGCTGCTATAGTCGCCCTGGCGTTTAACGCCAAAATTTTTTAGGGCGACTATAGTCGCCCGGGCGTTTGAGTGGTTAAAAAGTAGGCATATCAAATGACACATTAAAACGTGGTTAGTGTATATGTATACAATGTGATAGGGGCGAGACTTCTAACCCGTTAAGGCTGAGTTCTACATCTAATTTTATCGACAAAAGTCGGGGGTCGAAGGGTTCGAATCCCCTCCCCTAAAAATTATGGCTATTTTAATATTTTTTTTACTTTTTTTGATATAAAAGGTTGTATGCGTCGTATAAACAAAAAAATAACGACAAACGGTACCTTGGCTAACTAATTCATTACTTTTTTCATATGTTTGACAATGTTCTGGTGAGAAAAAAAAATCATTTGTGAATTATTTTTACCGAAAAAATCACTATTTTTCAATATTTTCAATTAGGGGTTCAACCCCCAATATTATTTTTTTTGTCGATAAAATTAGATGTAGTACTCAGCCTTACCGGGTTAGAAGTCCCACACCTATCACATTGTATTTGGAATACATTGCAAAATGGTTAACAATAAGTAAGTACTTAAATGCCAATATCAATGCGCAAAAGTTCAGATTTTCAAGTTCAATTTGTTACTTCAAAAACAAGATTTCCAATCATCTTTCTTGATTGATTGAAATGGTTAAAATAATTGCAATTAAACTCAAATGTTTTAACTTTGGCTTTACTTTATCCAAAGCTCAGTAAAGTAAATACATTGGGGCTCAATTAATTCATTTCGTTAATTGTTATTTCTTTTGAAAAGGCATTTTGTTATAATTTCATAAAATATCATAAAGTTCAACAATTTATATTAATATTAAAGAAGGGCCAAATTAAAAGTACCATTAACCGACGAGCATGCATGAAAAGACTAATGACTGTTGATAAAGTGAAAGAGGTAGGTAAGATTCTTAGCAATTGGCGTTCCATTGTCTCTGCAAGAGTCAACAATTGTACTAAACAAAGGGCTACACCCTTTGTTTAGTTTAGGCGAATGGCTTGGTTTAGAGATATCCGTTGAAAGAGTAGAAGTGGTGAGAAATTCTATTCTTCTCTACTATCATCAAGTCAGTGACACAGTTGGACAAAAACATTCTCTCAGAGTTGTTAATTAAGAAACACGAACAAAAGTTTTGGCTTTTTCAGTTGTTTTAAAATCTTGCCTCCGGGCGAACAATAAATTAGCAGTATTCGAAGCGAAACAGTTTAAGTAGAATGCAAAGAAAATTTATTTAAAAACAGTTCTTTATTTAAATAGAAACCAGTGTTCGATGTATTTTATTCATCAAACTTTTGCTTGAAATAATAGCTAGTTATTAAAATTGATTGGACTATTTAAATTGAAGTTTCGATTCTAGAACTGGCTATTCGAACACTTTAAATATGAATTTAAAGTTTTGGTTTAAACTATTCTTTTCGGCCTGTGTGTTTTTAAGGTTGAAGAAGTGGTTTTAACTTAAAAATTGACTTAGGGCAAAAGTTGTTTCTTTTGAATTATCTTTATGTATCAATTGGTTATCTGGACTAATAAATAAAATTGGAGACTATGTAATAGTAGGAAAGCCATCCATAGCACGCATCTTTGCATATAAAAAATATATCTTCATTTTCACCAGTGCTATGTGTACCAATGAATATGATTGGTGAAAGCCAAACGCATCCATAGCAACGTAGCATAGCACTTCTCTGGCGGTAAACCCCCCTTATTCTAACTGAAACTATGTTTACACTTACCGTTCTAAACTAGGTGACTTATGCTTTGACGGCTTCGCTAACAGAGCAGTAATCACCTTCTGACGTCATTGCTATGCATAAATTAATTAGACTTACGACATGTCGTTCAGAAAATTGTACTAGGGCGATATGGATTGGAAGAAGTTGGTCTTTCATTTTCTTATCAAGTAGCCTTATTTGTTAGTGTATTGACTAGGTAAGTTTTTAGGTTGCTAGCAGCCGGTTTGTTATCGAACTCATTGGTTTACTGATTATATAATGTAGTGTAGAGATTTAGGGCTTTGACCTAAAAATATTAAAGTCTCATTCATTATACAGGGACGCGAAGCTTGAAATTTTACCCCGTGTGTTTTTTTATGGCATAAACTGGTAAACGAGCAGACAGATTACCTGATGGTAAGCAATCGCCACCACCTATGGACTCCCTAAACACTAAGGGTTGTTCGGGAATCCATGTAAGGGGTGAGCCTTTGGCTACCCCTAGATATTTCATTTCTTTTCTTTTTTATTTAATTCTCTTAAGATTGGAAAAAATGTTGGGGGTATTACTACTTCGCCATCGATATCTGCACCTCTGCTTCTACCTACTTCCTTTCTGGGATTAAAAGACGTGACATTTTGAAACTTCTAGAATAATCGTTACAGATAGTTGGGTGTCCTAAAGCCATGTAATCGTCCGTTAGTTTAGGATATGGCCTATTCTTGTTCCCCAATAATAGAATGTCGTTTGATCGTAGTAAAAGCTGGGTCGGATATAGAAAAATTCTTTAGGTTTAGCCTTTTTCCTATTTTTTTTTTCTATTGGAGATCAAACAAAAACGTAGGCTATTCTACACATCTTCACACACTTAGCCCTTCATCGAACAATATACAGCCAAACTTTCTCTCTCTTGACCCATATTTTAACGACAATATCCGCATATATCTGGTTACATCCAATTTTAGTTCACATTACAGGGAAATGGGATAATTTTGTCTGTCGCCAAAAATAACGTGTACTGGTTCGATATCCGTTTGCAGATTGTATTCTTTGAACACGCTTTGTGTCAATGTAATGTACCTTTGTTTCCTCCTGTATCGTGCGTCATTTGTCTTTTGATGAAATCAAATGATGGTTATGGCTTACGGATACTGGATAGGTAACTGAAACACTGTGGATTCTGAATGTGCATTTTTTTAATGATATTGTTTTTATTTCTGCAAGTGAAAATCGATTTTTAACTTTAAATCGTGTGCACGGAAACTAAAGTACTGATACGTAGACTTTCAATTTATAGATCACTGCCTGACCCTTTTCAAGAGATAGGTAGTCCTTTGAAGAAAAATATCAAAATATACAAAATTGTAAACAAATTATATACATAAGAAATTATAACAGTAAAAAAAATATCCGTACATTTATCCATAAGCGCCCTCTAGATTCCACTCGAAATTCATTGGTAAACTAAGACGCGGTAGCGGCACGCGGCAAGCTCGTCAGTAAGGTGGGGTGCGAGCGAAGGCTCGGACGTTCGTTATACCCCAATTTTCTTTCAATGATCTTACGATACTTTAGGTAGGTATTTAAATAGAGGTAGATCTACAGGTGGCTGTTACGTTTGTTTGAAAATATTTTGATTGAAGGTATTTTAATGTAACTTAAGAGCGGGATGATAATGGTTTTCCGTTTTATTATTCTTCTCAGAGCTGCATATTGCGGGGTAGGTATTGTGATGGTCTGTCAGGTACCCCTAAAATATAAACAAAGGCATCCCAATACTTTGAAGTGTCAACTTTCTAATGAGCCACATGTTAGGCCATTTATCTTATATTTTATGAGAACCAGACTTGGGATAACTAATGGGCAATTGAGTTGTAACTTGTTAAATGATCTTAAGTGTAAAGTGGGACCATTGGGCGCACAACACAATACGAAACGCCACATCTGGTTGCAATAACACTGACCTACGAAAGGTCCCTGGAAACAATTAGGATATTGCACAAAAAGTGTCATAAAACAAGGGTTGCATTGGCCTGGGAAAGGGGCTCGGGCGAGGAGATCTAACAAATGTGATGAAAACGATAGGGCACTTACTCTTGGACTGCGGAGACGGACGGTTGTCTAGGATAGACTAGAATTGGTTCCTTAGAACCCAGTTATACTAAGTAAAATCAGTGTGTTGTGTGGAAGTTTGGTGAGTAGCAGTGTGAAAGCAGCGAACGGGTATGTGAATGTGGTTCTATTATAGGCTAGGGTTTTATCCCATCTCTGCCTCTATTCCTTTTAACTGAGTCGGAACAATACATTCCACTGTACCTACTTGTTGTACGTGCACTTCTGGGGTTTGCTTGAAATAAGCAATGCTTAGGCCAGTCCGAGAAGGACGGTAGGAGGATTCACGTGCCTCGTCTCGACCTATCGACGCCATTGCGGCCATACCTATCTATACTCTTCGACGACATATACTATGGTGAGCGACGCACACGTTTTAGACATGGGGTTCGGGTTAAGGAGGTACTTACGCAAGACCAACAGTTGTTTGTATTATTCCTTTGCATATCCGGAGTGTACTCCTGTGAGTGCACTGCCTTCCCTTTCCCTTTGCTGTGATCTTTATTGTACAAGTAAATATAAATAATTTAGAATACATCCTTTAGAATATATCCTTTTCCTCATGAATTCCCATTTTATCCTTTGTGCTTGCTTTTGATAAAATCATATTTAAATAACATAATGAACAAGTTAATAAAATAAGTTATGTTATTTAATCCTTTGTATTTACCTTTGATGAAATATATATAAATAACATGATGAACAAGTCAATAAAATAAGTTATGTTATTTAATCCTTTGTACTTACTTTTGAAGAAATATATAAATAACATGATGAACAATCTAATAAAATAAGTTATGTTATTTGTTGGGAATTCATTAAATATCCCGTGAAACATCGGAAACGGTGGGAGAGTGACCAGTATCTGGACGAACTCTACAGAACAGAGCGGATGGCGGGGCTCTGTTCCTTGCCCATTTCCCACGAAAGGGTAAGCCGAATAACATCCCTCCTTGATTTAGGAAAAACGGAAAATTTATCCACCCTAGGATAGGCTAGAAACAGTCACATGTGGTGCCGTGACCAGGATCCTCGTCATTAAATGTACTGATTCACTTCAGTGCAACGAGGAAGAATTATTTATGGGTTGCTACGATAAAACACAACGTAATTATGACTAGACGGCTTTATTAATACCCGTGGGTTCAATTCCCACTTACATAATATATTTCTTTACATAACATGAGCAATGTTTATTTTGTAGTTTGTCTCCGCAGAATGTGGGTTCAATTCCCAATCCTTATTTAGTTAAAAATGAGAGTGAGTCATGGGTTCGATTCCCACAGTAATTAATTACTGGAAGTAACAATAGTTTGTTGAATATTATTTCGATCTGCGTATGTGTAGGGTGTGGGTTCAAACCCCACGTGTGGATATTTGTATCTTGTATCTTTGCTAATTATGGCGTAGATACGTACCGTGTCTGTTAGAATACAGTACGTTAGGATTCAAAAGGTGTTTAGATCTGTCTCCGCAGATTGTATTGGGTTCAATTCCCGCATAATTATAATTCATTATTTCTTGCGTGTCATACGGACACAAATGGAGTATCTCTGCAAATAGTGGGTTAAATTCCCGCATGGTTATATTTATTTGTTAATTGCATATAATGACGAACGAGTTATCTCAGCAAATTGCGGGTTCAATTCTGCTTAGTTATTCAATAGTTATTATTTACTGGCCAGCATCAAATAGATTCATTTGGCTTTGTCTCCATGTCCAATAGGACGGAGGATGGAGGACTTTAAGTAGATACTGAAGTTTACACTACGGTTGTAAGGGAGGAATCTATATGATATGTAATCAATGAAGTACAATGTGTATGGTGATTTTACAAGTGTGCCTGGCTACTGGAAAGGTTGTGTGTGTGGATTATGTATGAGTGGAAGATGTTTGAGATATAAACAGATTGGGACAAACTGGTTTTACGGATATATATATAGATTGTACAGTATAAATATTAAGTGAAATTAACATGTTGCATTTCATTTGTCACTATGGTTATCCTCTTGCATCAGATACTCGTGTGTTCTTGTTTAAAATTCCAGGATATTACACTAAAATATCTTGTGACTCCTTGACATTCGGCTGAGGAAGGCGACAGCAGTCGTGGCGATAGTATCCTGAACGAAGCTAAGTGTTCTTTTATAATCAAGATTATAAAGACTGGCCCATTATATTAATGTGATGTAGCCAGATTCTAAAATTGATAATAATTTGAATATTTAACACGTTTCTAGCTTGGTTCCAACAATTACTATTATACGACAAGCACATGTCTCTATTCATACATTTGACATTGTGTGATGTTTACGATTGATTCTATGCTACCAGAGTCTGAGGGGGGCATTCATATTTGAGACTAACCCCTGACAAAATATTTAATAACAGGGCTATTGTCTAATTATATACTTGTACTGACGAAAATTAGTAAAGGTATGAAACTCAATGTAATGCCTGATAAATTACAGTTTAGAAAGGTGGCTTGAAGTTAATCAAACCTAAACTGAAATATTCTGAATTTGCTCTAACCTCTTATACTCGGAGGGGGGCTCATGTATTGGGATGTATACTTATATGTTTGTGTGCGGACCATTCCAGCTATTACTCTTCGTGCCGATCGTGCTTCGATGCCGGAGGCAGTAAACGCAGTAGGAGAGGCTCCTGTCCAGTGGTAACGAGTACTGTGGCGTAAAGAGAGCTCAGGTAGCGTGACTAGCGTCACCTAACAGAAAAGTCCTGGTATGTACAAATTATTTTATAAGCATGCACAGGATTGCTGTACTCGACCAATGGACAGAGACAGCCAAAGCATTAGCGTTCGGTTTAATTTGGATTTTACAACTATGACATGTATTTATACGCGATCGGAGATCTATTACGCTTTGGACTATATTTTACTATTTCACAAGTTCATGAATATTAGCAGAAGCTATTGGCTTCTGTTAGTAAAACAAATATGACGTGTCACTGTTACATGGTAACATAGTGTCAGAATTATGATGATAATAGACTGATGCGTTACATTTCATACGGGTATAATTGTTAGGCAAGATAGTTGGACGTGAAAGTTATTTGCATCTTCCAATTCGTAGGGATATTATAGAGATAACGGAAAATGAAGGGTGTTATGAAAGAAACCACAATTATAACATAAACTTTTCAAATGAAAGAAATCAATATATGTTTCCGTAAATTCTAGGCACATATGATGTTCAGTAATATGACTTAAATGAGGGAGACATTCTCTATCTGAATGCCCTGAGAAGAAATACAAAAACAAACTCAGAGGCCACGGTATCTTTAAACATCTAGGCAAAGGCATCGGCAATCGTGTGTAACAGATGGATGTCAAATGAGTGGAGGTAGAATGACACATGTCGTATGTGTATTGTACACGGGTTCGACTCCCAATAGAGCCAGTCAGTGGAAGTAGAATGGCAGATGTACGTGCATCGTAGAAGTGTGAGGAGAGATTATTGTACACGGGTTCGATTCCCAATAGTATCAGGTATTATTTGTGAGACCTACGAGTTGTTGTGATCAAGTTAAATATTTTTCATAAGTAACTCTAACAAGCATTACCAAACTTGACAATAAGTTACCGATATGCAAGTTCAATGTGGAATAAAGCACAAACATAAATAAACTCCAGTGCTTCAAATAGTACTCAGTTGTGACCTGATCGTAAAATAATTCGGATTACTGCTTAATGTAGCAGCTGCTTATCAGAGCTAGATTTTCCCGTGCACATCTAAAGATGAGAATGTGATAGGTTGTACTATTACTTGATAAACAACAGAAAGTGTTAGGACGCGGATGGAATAGCAGAAGGAGCTATAGAAGCGAATAATTAAACGTATTCGTCAAACGCAGGTCAATGTCAGTCCCGTTATAGTATCGAGCCTTATATCCTTCGTGAGGGTGAAGGAGAAGACAGTTATGTTATGGGGTTTCCCATGACTATTAATATGCGAAAGTTGCAGTCCAAGTCTGCATGCTGGTTGTTGAGAGTTTCGAAAATCGAAATTAAATTTTAAATCCATCGTGCTCTACAGCGTGATCCATATGGAGTTAGTGCCGAGCGATATGCGATAACTATACTGTTGTGTGAATGGAAAAGACACAGTTAGGTTTCAATTGTACAAGTTAAATAATAAGGCTTGACGATTGGTTAGCTTGAGATTGATAGATCACATGTAACTTAGGGACGCTACGTTATTATGATGATTTCACGAGAGACGAATGATGAATGTATGCTTTATCCCAGCATTCATTAGCTTAGTGTAGCTGGGACACAAATTGCCATATGCACGAGACTTAAACTTATATTAGTGCAACTTGTACTTTATGGTATAGACGCGTAACTGCAAGGACTCCTATACGTATAAGCGAGTACATATCGTACTTGGTCACAACCGCGTGTTTTAACATGGCGAAACGTCTTCAGATCCACAAGTAGATTGGGCTAGATTGCCAGTTTTGTTATTATACCCTGGGACAGGTAGATTGCAATCACGCAGCGGATGAATTGTCAAAGAAATGACTAGCCCACAAATCAGATGTTTGTTGCTGCCTGCTCCTAATGAAGCAGGAGGTGCTGTTTTGCACTCTGAACTACAAGTTCATAGCTTAGTAATTCGGAACTTATAAATTGGAACATGACTGGTTCCGTAATGACGATAAGTAATCTGCGTGCAATAAACATGAATAAAATATGCACACACTTTAATTCAATAAGAGGTGCTGTTTTGCACTCTGAACTACAAGTTCATAGCTTAGTAATTCGGAAGCTTATAAATTGGAGCATGACTGGTTCCGTAATGACGATAAGTAATCTGCGTGCAATAAAAATGAATAAAATATGCACACACTTTAATTCAATAACAGAAGCAGGGGAAACATGCTTAGGCACAATGCCCAAGTCGATACTTATTGGGTTCAAATACCAATTGGATTGTAGGGGACATGGTCTTGTGAACCACTACGAATATTTGATGTTGCCCCATATTATGAAAACTCACACGCTGAAATGCGTAGATACATAATTTTAAGCACACCTATACCTAAACTAGTAAATGTCATGTTTGGTTACAACCGAGAGTTTTAACGTATCGAGTCGCTTTCTTATTCACTGGAGGCCAGGCTAGTTTGCCAGTTGTGCTACTGCATCCCGGAACACGTAGGCTGCCTATGCAGTGGACATACTGCTAGGGTTACTCAACATTGACCAAAGGATACACTAGCTTACAAACTAGATGTTTGTATAATCAAGCGGTAGAACGCTGTTTTGGACTTCCAACTCTGTTACATACAGCTACAACAATTGTTTGAAAAATTTCAAGATTTATGTATTGAAATATGACTATTTCCGTGATAAATTAATCGGCGTGCGATGAATCTGAATATATATTCACATAATTTAACTCAATCGCTGAATCAGGAAAGAGGATGCTTGCACAATGTGCCTAGGTTAAATCTTAATAGATTCAAATTGGACACAAATACCTATATGAATGTATATGGCGGAGGACATGATTTTGTAAACCACTATGGTTATTTGCTATTGCCCTATTATGAAAGCTCATACGCTGAACTGCGTCACGCGTCTGATTTTCAGAGGGGGGAATGTGATGGTCTGTCAGGTACCCCTAAAATATAAACAAAGGCATCCCAATACTTTGAAGTGTCAACTTTCTAATGAGCCACATGTTAGGCCATTTATCTTATATTTTATGAGAACCAGACTTGGGATAACTAATGGGCAATTGAGTTGTAACTTGTTAAATGATCTTAAGTGTAAAGTGGGACCATTGGGCGCACAACACAATACGAAACGCCACATCTGGTTGCAATAACACTGACCTACGAAAGGTCCCTGGAAACAATTAGGATATTGCACAAAAAGTGTCATAAAACAAGGGTTGCATTGGCCTGGGAAAGGGGCTCGGGCGAGGAGATCTAACAAATGTGATGAAAACGATAGGGCACTTACTCTTGGACTGCGGAGACGGACGGTTGTCTAGGATAGACTAGAATTGGTTCCTTAGAACCCAGTTATACTAAGTAAAATCAGTGTGTTGTGTGGAAGTTTGGTGAGTAGCAGTGTGAAAGCAGCGAACGGGTATGTGAATGTGGTTCTATTATAGGCTAGGGTTTTATCCCATCTCTGCCTCTATTCCTTTTAACTGAGTCGGAACAATACATTCCACTGTACCTACTTGTTGTACGTGCACTTCTGGGGTTTGCTTGAAATAAGCAATGCTTAGGCCAGTCCGAGAAGGACGGTAGGAGGATTCACGTGCCTCGTCTCGACCTATCGACGCCATTGCGGCCATACCTATCTATACTCTTCGACGACATATACTATGGTGAGCGACGCACACGTTTTAGACATGGGGTTCGGGTTAAGGAGGTACTTACGCAAGACCAACAGTTGTTTGTATTATTCCTTTGCATATCCGGAGTGTACTCCTGTGAGTGCACTGCCTTCCCTTTCCCTTTGCTGTGATCTTTATTGTACAAGTAAATATAAATAATTTAGAATACATCCTTTAGAATATATCCTTTTCCTCATGAATTCCCATTTTATCCTTTGTGCTTGCTTTTGATAAAATCATATTTAAATAACATAATGAACAAGTTAATAAAATAAGTTATGTTATTTAATCCTTTGTATTTACCTTTGATGAAATATATATAAATAACATGATGAACAAGTCAATAAAATAAGTTATGTTATTTAATCCTTTGTACTTACTTTTGAAGAAATATATAAATAACATGATGAACAATCTAATAAAATAAGTTATGTTATTTGTTGGGAATTCATTAAATATCCCGTGAAACATCGGAAACGGTGGGAGAGTGACCAGTATCTGGACGAACTCTACAGAACAGAGCGGATGGCGGGGCTCTGTTCCTTGCCCATTTCCCACGAAAGGGTAAGCCGAATAACATCCCTCCTTGATTTAGGAAAAACGGAAAATTTATCCACCCTAGGATAGGCTAGAAACAGTCACAGTATAACTAATTTTCATTAGTGTACTTGGTCAAATAATTAAGTAACCAATAATATATAGGTTTTACCTTATACGTTACTATTAAAATATTGACTTGTATTATGTAAGTTGTTCGTTAATCAATTTAGTCTTTATGCATTAAATAAAAGTTCTGTGGACGGAGGAAAACCTCAATATATTGAAAGGACAGCACGGATGCCTACTTACCTACACGCAGATTTACATTTCACATTATTTTGATTAATATAGAAATACCAAGAATTTACCACAAGCAGCTTCAAAACATACTAGAAGCAATTTAATTTTGACATGTTCCAGCGAGTTTTCGAAATCACTTAGAACCGCCGATATTGCTGCTTCGTTCCTAAGCTGTTAGAGAAACTTGTGTTACATTGCCGCAGCGTAAGAGTTTTACCAGCTTGACGCAAAGTTTACCTTATGATCGAAAACTGCTATGATGTGCTTTAATATTAGATGTGTTGGTTGGTTGAGTGTAGTGACGGTACTGTACATTTATTAGCACTCTAATTCTTACCGCGGGAGTCCTAAGAACCGACTAAGGGGCAAAGATCTGTTTTCATATGGAGGTTTGAGCATTAAACACTACGCTTGCTTAATGCAGGTTGGTGATTTCAAACTTATAATTAGAAATTACAAGCCTAGGTTTCCTCTCGATGTTTTCCTTAACCGTTTGTCAGTGGCGTCTAAATAATCTTAGAAAGTACATATAACTCGGAAAACGTCACATTGGTACTTGCCGTTAGTAGTTTTCGAGCCCACACCGGGTCACCTAGACGTTCATAGAGAGAATAGTCATAGTCATAATTTATTATAATCCCGTTGATTTAGAAACAGAAAATTAACCCAAAATTTTCCGTTACTAACCTAAGTTCCCCAATAACATTTGAACCCTTTTATATCCTCGATACTTAGAAAAAGGTTAAACATTGCCTACTAAGTGAGCTTATGGGGGTATAACATACTGGTCCCTTATTCACAAACGAAATGTAACAAAGAATTCAATAAGCCGTATTGACACGGATTGCAATATTCCCAAAGGATTTCTTTTGTGAATATTTATTTGGTTTCAATGAACTTGCTTTGGTAAAAGGAAGGAATGGTAATGTGGAAGTTAATTCGTTTTCGGTTCTTACTATCGCACTTAGAGACATTTAATAATTACTTAAACTATTCCTTAGTAACGATTTTGCTCCGAAAACAATTGCTATGGACTGGGTTAAGTAGCCATTAAATGACTCTGGGTACGGCAGTAAGTGTTCTAATTTATTTTTCATCGGCATTAAGTAGAAATAAGATGTCTTGGCTTTGCTTTTTCGACAATTAGGTTAGACAATTAGTTCAGAATCTTATCATCATTTACTTTTAATCAAACTGCTTCATATAATGTAAACAACAACCACCTCAGACAATTCTAACCTCGAACATTTTGATCTTATGAACCATAATATCACTTACGTTCGGTTCACCAAATTCTTCCTCAGTCATTCACATATTCAGGAAATAATTTATCTTGGCCAATAATAGTATCAACAAATAAAATTGTAACTCATAAATCTCACAATCCATCAATATGTCTGAACTTAAAACCACGCAACTTTTCCTCAACAGCAAAATAACATCAAGAATGTTTGAAATCACTTCTCCGTTCATTTAAGAATTCATACATTAATCTACCAACATAACAAAAACAGAGTATCGTTACCGGTATATTTATTTGGATAATATGAAAATTACGTGAATCATATTATGTTTTTAAAACATATTGTGTCTTTAGGGAAGAGTATAGTTCCCTAAAAAAGGAGGATCCTCTGACCAGGCGGGGTGATCGTATGCTTTCTGCCGAATATAATAGAAAATCCCTACGAACAGTTGTTCTTAGAGATCCATCTAAATTTCACATGTGCGATGTAAGATTTAAGATACGTCATCCCTTGATATGTTCGTCAATCGTCTATGTGTGACTTTTGTCATCTGTCACTTATCATGTGTTGCCACATATTCATTGAGTGAGACAGTATTATAAGTGAAGAACTTAGTACCTGAGTGTACACAGCAAACATTATTTGGAGCTGGTTTACCAACTAAACACGTGTATATCAACTTCCTCAGTGTTTATTTTCGAGTTGAAGCTCGCATGCAACTTTATAACTTAATGTTAACAAAATCCTAACTAAATATTGTTATATGATACAGAAATCCTTTTAGCTAATTATTTGTTAGCTTCTACCGCATCTACAATTTCATTATTTTAATTTGGAGGAGTTAGACCATTAACATCATCACCGTTATCTGGAAGACATAAAATTGACTGTTTTACAGATGTGTAGCAACATTCTCTTAATTTTCGTTGATCTTTCTCAATTTATAATCTATACTAATATTATAAAGCTGAAGAGTTTGTTTGTTTGTTTATTTAAACGCGCTAATCTCAGGAACTACGGGTCCGATTTTAATAATTCTTTTTGTGTTGGATAGCGCATTTACCGAGGAAGGTTATAGGCTATAAATCATCACGCTATGATCAATAGGAACCGAGCAGAACGGGTGAAACCGCGCGGAAGTAGCTAGTATTATATAATTTCAATCTCCATGCTGCCAGTCAAGTTTGTCTTTCTTATGCGCCATAATTCCCACATTTGGCAGATGCATTGGGGCTCATCAAAAATGTTAATAGGATATAAATATAGAAATAGAAAATAAAAGACATAAAATGACAGAGAAAGGACATAGATAGGATATGTCCTATCTATATCTATGGATAGGACATAAAATAGGACGTTGTTACGAAGTGGAGTAATGGTAGAAGGCGAGCATTAACTTTTGACTGACCAGACTCGAAATCGAATCTTAATTCGATAATCAGTGTAATAAATATTCTTAGTTTTTAAATTACCCGGTCTCACAAACATATAGGTCATCAATGGCGAGTTAATCTATACATTCATTAGTATGGCATGAAAATTACGTAAACCACATGTTTTGTAAACACATATTCAATATTCATTGAGTAAGTGTTACAAATAAAACCACAGATCCCTCAAATAGTATTTAATATAGGCCAATCACCGGATTCTGTGGTCATCGGTTTGTGGCTTGCTTCCACATGGAACATTTAATATTGAATAAATATATATGAATTAATCGGTAAATATGTATTAGTTTCACACAAACTCTGCGGTTGGAAAATTGGTGAAAATTATTTTGAAGACTACTGTTAATGTTATCGAGACATTTTTGCTAAATGAAATGGAAAACTTTAGAATACCTAAGTAGAAATTTTGACTTTGACACCATAAATTTGGTTAAAAAGTTCGCAATTTCGACAATTGCCCAGCTATTATAATAAGTTAATAACACTTACAAATTACTAAGTCACCAGTAATTACAACAGTTTGTATTAAAGGTATTCTAGATTATTCTTTACATAGAAACGACCACTTATGCCTATGAATAATAATATAATTAGTATTGTTACACTATATTTAGTTTAAGGTTTTGGGTACTCAAAAGACTATTGTTATCTAACAAAAACCTTTTCATTGATTTCCCAGTAGGACACAATATAACTACCAATAACCAGTAACGTAAAATAACTCCTATTAAAATAAAATTTTAATATTCAAGGTAATCTTATTATACGAGTAGTCTTTTCAAAACACTAATTACAATTTTATAACTAGAATTCTGAGTAACATCATGAAACCACTAATTTTATAGGAACGAATTCAACGAATAGTTATAAAATGTAAACAATGATCGTGATAATAAAAAAAGTCGTATAATTTTTCGAAATAACAACTCTATTGTTACTTTAAAATAAGTCACAAATCAGACTAGCAGTCAAACGATTCTAGATCAATGGAAAAGTTAAAAAAAAGTTTATTATAAGAGGATTATGTTAAAAGGGTCTAGACGAGGTAAAAATAAAGTTTCTTAACTTCTTTGTGTTACACAATGGCCTAAAATAGTATCATTTTCCCTTGTCTATAAGAAAAAGGAAAATTTTTTAATCGACTTCTTCAAACCAACAATGTTTTAAACTTAGTTTCTTACTGCCGCACTTAATGATTACTTATTACTTATACTGTTCCTTAGTAACGATTATGTATCGAAAACAATTGCTAAGGACAGAGTTAATTAACCATTAAATGATTCTGAGACCGGGACCCTAAACACATATATATCGCACAAAGAACATTTTATGAACCACTTATGAAAAATAAAACTCAAATAAAACAACTTCGGGCGTGAATTTTCCAGAATCAATCATGATTTAACAAGAAAAAACGAGTTGAAACAAGTCATTGAGAAAACGACCGCAAATTTTTCTTTGTAACGAATCCATCAACTTTCAAAGTGTAGGAGAAATTCTCGAGAACAACCATACGTTTACCATACATCAGTTTTGGGACAATGAGGCTAATAAATATTCCATGCGGGTCTAGCTTTTCCTTCCCAAGTAGCCTCTTTAGAAACAATTTAGTCTAGCCTTTATTTTTATAACCTGGACTCAAACGTGCTGGAATTATTGAGTGAGAGTTCCATTAATGGGACAGGCTTTGATATTAGATTAGGAATTTACGTGCCATAACTTTATAGCTCATTTTCACATTGGTACACTGAATTTATAGAAGACTATTTATAAAGAAAAATATTTACGCTGAAAGTATATTACGTGCCTACAATGTAAGCCTATGATTTCTAGACGGTTGAATTTGTGTAAATCTGTGTTTGTTGTGATAAAATATATGTGAGATTCACGAAGAAATTCATGAAAATGTACTTACTTTACCTAGCTTTTTGGTAGCTATGTAGTCTAAATTTTTAAACTGACATGGTCACTAACACTAGAATTGGAACAGTGCCGAAACATCGGAAACTCATTAAAATGGAAAAACATGGTAAATATCCCGTTTTAAGTTCCAATTCTAGCTATGTAGTCTTCAATCATTTATTAAATGAATACTAAAGTTAGTTTAACAATTAAAATATTTGTATGTCTAGCCAAATATGTGTATTCTAAGTCAGTCATGTGTGTACATTAGGCACAATCCTCTTCTAAAGTGGAAACCCTTAACGTAGGTAATGTAGGATTGCCAGATTAAAAAAGTTTTTATATCCAAATTGGTTTCATCCAGAATTTTCAGTAAATCCGTTTACATAAACAATGATCGAGCATTTAATGAAATAAGTTATTTCATTATGAAAGGGTATCATCGCTTCCATATGTTTTATAGGCAATTAGGAAACATTTTATGACCTAAACCTTACTAAAATTTTCATTGTAATGTTGTGGGGGCCATATAATAATAAGAGAATCACACCACCGCTGTATACAATTTCAAGAAAACAGTTGTCGGTACCATTCCTTCCATATGTAGAACAGTTTTTGTGTGCGTATCAGTTCTACATCTATTTCCACCTTTCATGTTTTATTATGACATCCAATACGTATTGTGTAAAGCGTAACCACCTGAGAGCAATTTAAGACCTCATGTGTCTGATACAGGATAACATCAGGTAGCTTTAACATAAAAAACTTTGTCTAACACACTTTCAAAGAAATAGTCACACCACCAGAATATTGTAATCTATACAAAGTTATTAGATTTTCGAAACAAAAAACAAAATTTATCGACCAATCCTGTAGAGTTTAATTGTGTGTAAATATAAATAATAAAAACACATTATAAACATAACAATCACTTTCAACTCTAAAACAATATATTTAATACCTACATGTATCAGGATTTTCTTGCAATTTTCAACACTAACACGAGATACGCTCCGTAACAGAGCCTTTGATCTCGATGTCAAACGATTAGTAATCACTCTGTATATTTCGCTTCAAACTACTCACGTTTAATTTACGATGAACAAGTTTCTACGTATAAGGTATAGGAGTGAACTATTTGCTTGTATTTATTGAGTTGAGATCATTATTGAGTTTTTTATGGGGGGAAAATCATCCAATGACTTCTCCCGCCTTGGGCGAGATGAGAGGGAGTGTCAGACTCTTGCTGACTAAAACCACCCCGTACTCACTCTTGCTTTTCGAGGCGGAGCCCCGGTAGCCCGCCAGGTAGTCAACAGTCTTTATTGAGTTAAATAAGAAATTAGGTAATTATTGTAGTAAACATTATTTATATTTATTCGTGAAAAATTTAATCCCATTCTCAATTATCCATTCATTGGTATTTTCAGAAAACCTTCTTTTCATACCCTTCAATAGTGTCTTAGTACCTTAACATCTACAGCATACATTTAAGTTTTGGGTGTATATTTTAAAAACATAGGTCAAACTTAGACCTTGGGGGCTCCGGGGCAGGTCTATAAGAGGACCCGGTGCCCCTTACAGGAGCTGAGGGTGGCCACCGGGGTGGTTTTAGTGAGGTAAAAATCCCAAACTAGGCGCCTTTTCAAGGTTTCCCCCGTCAACAAAAAAAAAAAGGTCAAACTTAGACCTACATGGACTTCCCCCATCGTAGGGACGACTAGGGGCGTGCCGGACTCTTACCGGCTAAAACCTCCATGGTGTTCCTCCACTGCCTGTGACCTTAACCCGAGTTACCCTTACGGAATCACTACACAAACTTAGACCTACCGAGAAGTAAAAGCCTGTAGGTAAACGTCTTCGCATTTTTTTTTTTTGGACAGTTTACATAGAAATCTTTCAAAGGGTAATTTAGTAATTAATAAAAACCTCGAGGCAAGGAAGATGTCTAAAAACGTTGAGTCATACATTTCTTTTTCACAATCTTGAAGATCAAAGATTAATTAACGAACGTAATTTGTAATGGGAAGCTTAGGCTTCGTTCAGCCGCCATCTTTTTTTAGAATCTTGTGCCTACTTGTCGTGAATTGAACGTCTCTATTGGTGAAATGTTGTGAAATATTTTTTGGTTTTAGATATCCTGGATATATTTTGGCTCAGGCAGAAGTGTACATATTAAATGTAACACTTACTTTTTACCAGTTATGCTGCGAAGGAGTGAGTTTATTTGCCATATTCCGGGTTGAATTTCAGACTTTGAATCATACTATTTTTTCAACCCTATAATCTAACCTGAGTCCCTATGCTTCACAGTCTCACTTAAAATTACTCGAGCAACAAGGTGGACTTCATATAAGTATTTTTCAGAAAAATAATAATATTTCCTCACCCACAAAATTGCATCATACAAACTTATCCAGTTCTGCAGTTTAGATTTCTACACAGAAGCCAAATAGAACGATTTCATGAAATTCTCGTATAACATATAACATATTATATATATGCATCCAATTTACACGCGAACCAGACACTCTTACCTGGAAAATGTTGTTGCAAGAATATGACTACTACTTTAATGCCATATTACTTTTGCCGAGTTATTTTCATTGCAAATGTACTATGTAGTTTTAAATTCTACAGCTATTTCTTGAAGTGCATATTTTCCTTTGAAGTTTTCTTTTGAATTTGTTATGCTATTTTAGTCTTTTTGTGGTAAGCCTAAGTGGAAATTTACAATGTACCCTACATTTATGTACTTTCTTATAGAGTTTTGACCCATTTTAACCCAAGTTTGGACCAATTTCAGAGACTTTGGCCCATTTCATACAGTTTTGACTCATTTTCTTAAATAACCAAATCTACAAACATATAGGTTATTGAAATTGATCTTAATGACGGTCAAAGATCAATGTTAATACAAACCCCTTTTCGAGGAAATACTCACATGGCTAGAAGTGTGTCACTAAGTTGAATCGGAATTGACAATTCATGATCGAAATTGTATCGCTTTATGTTATAACTATAATTACAGGCTGTTCAATGTTCATGTGTTATATTTTGTCCCAGTTCTAGATATTTAATGTTATAGATGTATTCATGGTTTTGTAAACCATTTTATTCAAATGATTTTTGGATATGCATTGATAAATTTTCACGCCAAATAAGATAACTGAATGAATTGAATTATTCTTTCAGGTTCCAGATACCTAATCAAACCAAACAAAAGTTCTTAATTTTTGCTACCTATTAATTTTTCTACAATAATAACTTCTCAATACATTCCAATCTAAACAATAAGCCACAAACAACACATAATATTTCAAAATCGACACCATCTAAAATTTCAATACCCCCATAACAAAACATTGCCCAATTCTATGGTGTGGTCTCACACGTGATGGGGTTTTGTGTACACACATACATTATACACCTCCTGTATAAATATATCACGTTGTATCCTTGATAAACCATCCCCTTCAGTTGTTCCAATCAACGGATGAACAGACCCATATAAATTATTACAAAACAACCCGTGACCAGTACGTGAGTCACGTGGGTATCGAGACACGGGAGAAGCGCGTATCTAGATTTAAAAAAGTATTTAGGTTTTTGAGGATTGGTTTTATATTGGTACCTAGTTAAGGATAATAGTAAAATTTTCAGTCAACTGGAGTTTAATGTCGCAACAATTGCACGGTTGGCGCGGTGGCTGGTTAACTGGCTGTCGTGCGACGTGTCACGGGTTCGATTCCGCAATTGTTGTTCCGGATCTGGGTATCATTGCGTACCTAAAATTGTAAGCGCAACCATAACAAAAATATCCTAGTGTGGGGTAACGTTTAAAAAAATCCAGTCGGGCAGTGTAGAGGTACATAACTAAACGTCTGCTAGTTGTTGTTAATGCGCCTAATATTGTTATTTATCAATTACAAAAGTCGAAGAGCCTAATTTTATACTTTGCCTGACCCAGATATCAAGTTCATAATTTTGAGACACACAAAATATTTATCAACCTACATCAAAGTTTTCCCATAAGCAAAACCACGGGCTGAAAGCAAGCAAGAACAAGCATTCAACCCCAACACTATAGAAGATTAATATTCGGTTTACAAACACGGTTCCAATCGATTTAGACAAATATCGGAAGGCCGGACCGGATTGGGGCTAAAGGTGGCAATCCTTCGATATAATTGGGTAAGTTCGTATCGATTCATAACATACTGTTTGCATACAGTTCGATACGTCTTACCGTCTTTATTAATTTTCGAAGTAGGTAAGTGATATGGGTTGGATGTAAACTAGAACTGTCTATAAATACGAAATTAATAATAAATAACTGTATGACTTATAAATTGGCGGACTGCTGATAATAAATATGAGCGTCTAGCATAGCTTAAAACTAGTCGAGATCCTCGTCAAACAGTTACGTGAGTAAGCCTATAACATAATAATTAATTTAGTATGTCTTACCAAAATTATAAAAATATTAGACTTATAAATTAATGAAAAAAAAAAATAACAGACTTGATCAGTTTTTATAAAGCTATCGAACATTTTGCTGTAGCTAAGAATAACATCTTGTCTTTAATTATATTTTCTCCTTTGAGGACTAAAAGGTGTAGTGTTACACAAAATTAAGAAGTTTTATTTAGCAGTCTCAATTTTATTGCGGCCTGTAGACGTGGTAAAAATAATACAGTCGATCCGGTCAAGTTATTTTCGTTTAATTTTGTTATAAACATCAAAAACATAAAATAAGTATTTTATGTACTTACCTAGGTTTAGAAGTACTAGATTTAAGATCGAAAGCTAGGTCGTATTTATTTATAAGATCAAAGCCAGTAACAAATATTTAATTTTGATAACTAGATTTTTTTCATGGATTTGCCCAAATAAAAATGAACGTTATAAATATTTTTCTTTTCAAGCTCCAATATATTTTGTATCAAATTGGTATTGCAACTTGACAATTCAAAATCATTTTTATAAACTGCAGCTAATTTAATTGATTTAACAAAATATTTTAATATCTGGACATAAAACAGTTACAATTATTATTTATTCATTTGTTTTTTGGGCAATGTAACAATGATGTTGCAATCTCTCAATCTGAATTCGACTTTAAATAACATACATATAAATTACAAATTATGTAAACCCGGATTTATTGTAGACTCGAAAACTATAAACTTGGTTAGACTTACTCGTATCCCACACAATATAATTTTAGATTTAATGATCCGTCTTACATAATTTTATTATTTCTTTCGTATTTTATGCTCGAATGATTTTCTTGTATTCATAAATATAAATCTTGAGTGTAAAGTAAGAATTATGTTCGTATTGAATGAGGATCCGTCGATGCGGAAGAAATGAAAAATCTTGTTGAGATCAAAAGATATTTTTTTCATAGAATTAGTAGACACAGGTTTTATGTGTGTTATTGAGTTATACAACGCCACTCCGCACGTCCCATAATAAATGTCAAAAAAAATATATTTCAATTAAAATTTTAGTCACGCTCATGTGGTAAAAATACGTTTTATATTATCATTAAACACTCAGACATAGCTATTTTTACATAGTTTATGGAACACACCCACTGCTGAATAAAGAGCTTTTGGTCTTTTTGATAGATGACGAATTGTAGCATCATCAAAAATTGTGGCGAAACATAATAAGTGACAGATGACAGAAGTCACACATAGACGATCAACGATCAAATCAATGGTTGTCGTCATAAATCTTACATCGTACATGTGAAGTTTACATACGAATAAACCGCAGATAGAAAATCCCAATGAACAACAGTTGGGCAGAAAGCCCGCCAAACATTGCTTGGTCGGAGGATGCTCCTTTTCTTAGGAAACTTTAGGTTTTAGATAAAGGCCATCCTCAATTTTTACACTTTTTTAACTGATTTGGTTTTCCTCGACAATTCCATTGCTAATGTTTTGATTTCCTCAACAGTAATGATACTAAAAATATACCTATTACTACATATATGTTTTGGAAATAAAATAATTTCCCTTAAAAGTATAATTTTCATTCAATCTAACTTCAACTCTTTAGATATAATATTAAGCTTGTATATTGCACTGTCATTCCCTTCACGGTCCACGGCGCCACAGAGTAACATTATTGGCTGTCATCTCCAGTACTAAACGACAGCCTGTCAATATCTACTGCAGTTGCATCGAATAGATTCATAGATACTCTATCTAGACTAGGGTATCGATCTCTTTGCCAAGATCTGCATTCAATTCGAAGCTATAATTCAAATGAGGATTTATCTAGAATTGATGACTTCTTCGAGCAATCGTAAATCATGCTATGAGGATATTATCCAGTGAATACTCAGTTAATACGAGAGTAATTTGAGTATAACTCAAATGTAACGATTCTCATGTTTTGTAACGGAAAATTTTGTGTTGGTTTCCGTTATTTTTGCTAATCTTATGTGTAACGTTTGTTTGTTTATACTGCGGAATTTTACGCGAGCTAAAATTCTACTAGCTGTGGAAAGTACCTGATCACTAATTTCATGTTTTAGACGATTTGAAACATTATAATGATTATACATAAAACCATCGAGCTAATTATTTCAGATAAGTAAATCACGTTGTACTTATACCTTTGAAATTCACATGAGATAACAATGGTAGAAAAACAACCGAATATTTGAAACATTCTGTTGCCGAAATTAATTTAGATCGCCCAATGAATCGACCACAGTTTTTCCACGAACAACACTAAAGAAAATTTTGATTGGCAGACTTCGTGGAACATCACTGAGTTTCAAATTCTAAACAAATAAAACGTAGAAAGAAATGGAGCAGTAACCTTACTATGTACTCGTATCTAGAACTTTCTAAAAGTGTTTAGGTTTCAAAGATAATATAGTTACTAAGTTTTGGGTTTTCTTTTAATTTTTTACCTTTAGGTTTTGCTAGACTTTAAACGATTTTCTTAGTATGGTTAAATTAAAGTTAAACCAAAGTTTAGATATTTTATGTGATGTGATTCTGTGAATACGGCATTAATATTGATAGTGAAATTGGTTAGTTGTAACAAATACTCGTTTTATGTTTAAACTTTTTTTTTTCAAGGCAGTTCAGACAGATCAGTATAAAATTTTGTGAATTCGAATTATTTTTTTGATCCATTTTCGTCTGCGATCAGTCACTAACTCTTAGCAGATGCGTTGTGCGCCTTATGTTGACTTTAATAGGGCTTCCCATTGGAAGAATCCATCCATATGCAGGGTGTGCTCCCGAAAAACGTAACATTTTTTTTGTGTGTTATTCATAAATATCAGTGTTAAGCAGTTGATTACAATTATTATTACATAAAATAGACACTGAATTCCTTATATTTAAAACTCTTACTAATCTCCTATTTATGATGTTTGGGAGCGTATATTTCACCATCTAACCTTCAATTGCTGAATATCAAGTGAATACATTTTTCTGTAGAATATGCTCAGTTCCAGTGTATTGTTAAAAATATGGATATAATATAAATAACATAATTCCACGCTTTGGTAACTTCAATAAAAATAACAAAAACTACTTAAACTTGTTTATACGTTTGTAATAATTTACCAAATCTCCACTAAAAGATATATGTATGTTTAATAGCGTACCTACTCAATTATGTAAAATGGTAGCGGTGTATTCCGGAAATTATCTGTTTATTTATACGCAAAGCACGTCTCGAGAACAAAGGGACTATTAGATAAACTACTCGATATCGAAAGGTGAATACTGGTCGACAAATTATCGATAGTTCGAACTGTGTACATAATTCTTATATGTATTAGCTACCAATCAAAAATAATTTTGTTAATGTTGTTTAATATGATATCTGTAAGTCTAAGTCTTTGGCGTTTTTATGGGTACTTATAGTGAACGAATAAAAATAAAATAATAGAAAAGTGTGGAGAGTATAAAAATATATTTTTTAGTTCAATTTACCTTTTTATGTGCAACAAAATAAATACTTTATGAATTGAAGTTGTAAGTGAATAAGCCTTTAAATATCTCTCATCGATACATTATAATACGCAAGAATTGAATAGCTATATGTACCTAAATTTGTACCTAAATAAACTATTTTGAAGATGAGAAGCACGTAAATATTAATTTATTATTGTTTTTTTTTATTTCATTAGATATAGATTTCAAATTCTAGGGCCAATGGTTGCATTATTATGACGACTATAAATAAACAATTTGGGTAAATAGTTTATTAATAGTAAACAAATAAGTATAATAGAAATGAGTTTTTATATATTTTATCAAATAAAAGCGTATTAAAGAGTCATATAAATCGTACACAGCTCGAAATATTTTCTATTGCAATTTTCTGGATACCAGAATACAGTCTTATAACCTTGCGGCTCTTAATTATTCTCAAAATATGTTTGCAGATGGTTAAGTGGTAATATTAAGAGCTGCCTAATGATCACGGTCCCTTTTATTATTCATAAATATACAAGGTCTGACAGAGGTGAATCTGGAGGTGAAAATTTGATTGATTACTTTTTCATTCTTACTGTTTGTTATGGTTTTTATTGTACCGTTTAAGATTCTCCCTCTCGCCTCGCCCAAGATGGGAGAAGTCATTGGATGATTTTTCCCCTTTAAAAATAGTTTGCTTTATAATGTAATTCTATTAAGGATTAGTTAATGTTTTTGGGATGTCAATTGATGGATTGTATCTATTATTTGACGTCATATGACCTATATAAAGTATCTATTAAAATGTCTGGTATTCGTGCTGAACTGAACCTTTTTTGGTGCAGGCGTCGCGTCGGGTACAAAAATATTACATTTTCTTTAGTTTATTTAAAAAAATTTTTTTTTTTGTCAGTATTCTATCTTCTTTCTCTCTCCCTTTATGTAGTTAAATTAAACGGTTACTATCTCAACAAGTGATTAATCGTAATCTCATAAAAAAGAGGCGTAACGCATTCACTAACCTCTCAATTAAAGAACAATCATAAAGCAGATTTGCTTACAAAGCAACAAAACACCCAGACACTGCCAACTACAAAAACGTGCAACAATCATAAAATTACAAGAACATTACTCCACACTTTCTTAACACATAAAAAGGCTATAAAATACTCTATGAATCTTCTAGCTAGAATAAAAATAGCATAGGAATCATTCGAAATTTGCACTTTACAGCGAAATATTACAATTGCTAATGCTAACGGGGTATGGAAGGAGGTTGATAGTATCATAAATTAAGTAAACAGAGACGAATTTGATCAGTATGCGACTGGCAGAGCTTTATTAGCGTAAACGAGTAAGGTAACACCTTAACTAGAGTTAGTTCGATGACGAACGGCATGGCGGCGCACTCTGTTATTTTGTTCGGGTTTGGTGCAAGTTATAGAAGACATACGAAGATAACAAATTCGGGTTTTTTTCTTGGCCTTTCATATAACTGCTCGCTTCAACCTGTAGACTAAGTGTATATTTCAGTAATCTGGAGTAGTTACAAGTTTACAACGATGTCTGTTCGCACCGCAGTAAGGACATTTACCTATAAATAAAAACATTTGCTTATTAATAAAATCATATAAAAGAGAGTCTCGTTAGTTACAACATTCATAACTCAGGAACGCCCAAATCAATTTTTCAGAACCAGGGCACAGAAAAATACATTTTATTCAAGGATTTCCTAAAATTCCGGGACAACGGTAAAAAACCGAGATTGTTTTTAAATAAAACTCTGATTCTAATAAATAAGATATTTTATTCATAAAACGTAAAAAATGCCAGCCTTAATTCTGCATATTGATGTAGAAAAACCTGAACCACAATGTTACTAAACTAACAAAAAATCAAGCAAAAAAGAAAACGTAAGCCTGTCACTTGTACCACAAACGGCATAAACTATTTAGTAGAAGTTGGACATTGTGGTGGAAATCACGAACTAACAGAAGTAATGTGTGAACCGACTGTTTTAATACTGAACGGCGCGTGAGAATTATATTCAATGGTTAAAGGAAACAGAGTAGACGGTGCTCAAGGAATTGAAAGATTTAATCATTGATGGTAATCTAATAATTTATAGACAACCTTCCGGTGCGGCCTGTGATTATTATTCATTAGATTTTTAAAGATATTGGATGGTCATCGTATTTGGATTAGGCATTATAATGCGCGTTTGAATACAGAACACATAAAACACACACACGTAAAATAATTTTGCACTGAACCAATCTTAATTTTGTAAAGATATAAAAAGCAGAGAAAAGGGTACATGACTAATTTTTATTTAAATGTCCGTCTTGTAGATTATTTTTAGATATTACACACTTATTTTTTATTTACTTACAGAAACGAATATTTTTGACGATATATTGATTTGTAATATCACATGACGTCGCTTCTACGCACGTAAAAATGAATCTAGCTCCCACTCCTAAACATTGACTCGTGTTGCCTAAATATATTTTTCTTATACCTACAACAAAAGACATTCAAAAATACATTTATAATTCTTACCCTGTCATCATCCCTATTCTTGTTATTTTAGGTGTTAAATAAATTAGACAAAATTCATAAACTCAAATCCCGCACTAACTTTACAATCATCATTCCCAATTAGCTCCATACCATCACAATCAATCATACCTCACTCGCAACAAAACGGTATGTTCCGAAATCAGTTGAACATTCACCAAAAGGGCAGCGCCAAATGAACCGGTATTTCGGTATTTTCGGTGAAATAGCATTGCCTGATTTCAGTGAGAGATGACTTGGCCTTACGTAACTAAACCATAGACAGAATATATGATCAAGGTACTTCAAAGCCTGCTTCGGAAGTAGGCCTATCAGTACTCTGCTTATCCTAATTAATTTGGGACTGTACGCTATGTTGTGTTGCTTGATCTTTCTGACGGCTTTTGTAGTTGCTTTGGTTTTGATCCTGTTGGAGTTACTGTGTTGTAATATTTTTAATTTTAGTTGTAGTTTGGCTCTGAAGAATTTCTCTTTATCCTCATACTCTTCCTTATTTTTTAAAAAATAACAAAGGTAAAAAACCTTTGTTCTTTTTATAATTTATTTTTTATGTTTTGTTTTGATGTTGGTCTTAAGAATTTAGCTGAAAAGAGTAACGGATGGTGTTGCTCGTTCACCTCCATTCGAAGCTATACTTTAGCACCTAGCTTTACTGGATGACAGACCAACAGACTGACAGACTATTATTTATTTCTTTATTTGTTAACATTTCAAAGTACCTATTTATGGAATTTATGGAAAAAAAAAATTCGGGAGCGGTAACACCGTGGAAGAATTTCATCTCTCGTCTATATTGTACAACAATTAGATGTACGGTCCTATTAATAAGTATTGTAGTTATCATTATTAAACTAACTCTCTTTTACCTTCCTTTATACCTCCATACAACAAATAACGAAGAAAATATCTTTACAACCACTCCTTTACTCGTGTGACGACGCATTATGTTTATTTATCTCACTTAATACACACCGATTTGTTTCATACACCACATTAAACCATATGAAATGATATACAACTGTGCATTGTGTTCAAACAATGCATCCATTCATATATTCCTACCGTACATTCATACGTTTGTCTGTCTGTAACGTTATATTCTCCGTATTCAAATCAAACTTCATTGAGCGAGCGTCTATTTGTATGTATCTATCCGGCTTCAATATGTCTCCTTTATAGGTAATTTCATGTATATTGTCCTGCAAGTTGCAGATTTCTTTGCTTCGGAAAAGGGTTCGTATCGAATGGATCTTTTTTATATTGTTTTTGGTTATGATGTATCCGTATTGTGAATTGTGTAGTTGGCTTCTGTTTCCTTTCGTGTCAGCTTAAACATAAATAAATAAAAATGTATGGCAACAAACTAGTTAATTATAAAACCAACTACTAGTTCTTTATTGGTGGGATTTACACCATAACTGGTGAAAACTAGGTGTTATGTTTCATCACCATTATCAAATCAGCCGAAAAGGTGCTCCCACACAGCGGTTATATAACGTTATACAACAATGTGTAACAATAACATTTGTGTTTAAACAAATTATAACAGTGGTTGTAGAGTATGTTACATGCTGTTATAAATGTTACACAATGTTGTATAACGTTATATAACTGCTGTGTGGGAGCACCTTAAGGCATCAACTGCTGAACATAGGCCCAAAGACTTACAGATCGGCTTGTTAGCATCTAACGGCTTCCTTTTATTACATTCCTTTTATAATATTCTACATTTAAATTAGGGATAGCCGGAGCCATATTAGGTCGACCAAGCTGAATTCTAGGTAAGAATTATGTTCTTTTATAAAACCAATTCCTTTAACGTCAGACAAAGGACATAATTCAAGTGAACTGTCTTCGCCTGTCTTAAAACTAACTGGGGTGAAATGTGAGGAGAAAAATGCTGGATTAAACCGCATGAGTGGGAATGGTGATTGCAAGCTTTCTATTATATTGGAAGGGTACTATTGTCACAACGCGCTACATGGAATTTATTAAGAGAAAAATAAATCACACTACTTAATTTTATTCAGTTTTTAATGTAAACTCATTGAAAAAGAAAAGTGTAAGCTAGAAAATTACGGAACTATTTCTTAGCTCAATAATGTCCGGAGCTTCCACTCGAAAAGTATGGTGGAATGGGGCGGTTTTTAATCAGTAAGAGATTGATACTTCCTCTAGTGCTTCCTCTACCGGGAGAAGGCATTGGATGACGTTCCCCCTTAAAAGAAAAGCTCTATAATGTAATCTGAGAGATTTATACTACAAGTAATCCAATAAAAAACCACTCCAAACATTTTCATGTCAATACATTAATATTGCGCAAAAACACAAGTTACGTAAAAACACATTTGTGTAAAAACACACACGAGTGTCGTGGGTTTCATTGACAACTCTAATTCACACAATATTTGTTCCTTTCAACTTTGATGTTTCATCAAGTCTATATAAAATTGAATTAGTATCGCGCGACTGAATGTCGACTTCAGAAATTTCCTGTATGGAATTTGTATGTGTGTCTTTTTTTCACGTAACGGCCTGTTGATGTGTTTATGAATATTTATTCTGCATTTGAATGTGGCTGCAAGTAAAACACTCGTTACATTTTTGATGGAAAGGGTGTGGCGTGAGTGAAGGCGAATTTTTCGTGTGAAATTTTTTTTTTGGTGCAGCAGGTGGATTCGTTTGTCTTTTTTGATATATTTATTTTTTGTGACATGCTTTATGTTTCCATACTGAAAAACTTAATGAATTATTTGGCAATAATTCAACAAGTGTGTTTCGTGTTTAATATTAAGTAATATTAAAGGATTTGTTTTTTTAAATGAAATATCCAAAGTACAGATTTTTTCAGTACAATTTTGGAAGTATTAAAATTCATTTAATTCAAAGCTATAAAAACAGTAATCACGCTTAAAACAAATCCCTCAATAATAATAATTGTCTCGATTTTAAACATAAATAAATAATAAGAAGTTACTACAAATCCGCTGTAACTGAAGCCTTGTGTAAACATCGTCTCGGTTCGGTTGAACTCGGTGATTTATGTGCCTTTTACACCAGCCTCCGGATTCCAAGGAACCTTCAATTTGTAAACTGTGAATAAATTTAAATAGTAACACGTGCACAGTTTACTTTAACAGTTAGGTATAACTGTAGAGTTAAACAAATTGCTACATAAACTTCCCGATTGCGAAGTGTTATGTAATTATGGAAAGGAGATCGGGAAATCCTGATGCAACTAAGGAAAATAAATGAAATTTAACCTTATTTTAAGAACACTAAAACTCAATTTGTTATAAGAGCGGGAACGAATGTTCGGAAGATTTCTTGATTACTAACTGAAATGGGTTTGGCATCTCGCGAGTTCTATCAAAAAACTAATTCCACAAATTTGAATAGTGATGGACTACTATAAAAGTTTGCCGGTCTCGTTTTAATTGTATTTGTAGGGTTATAATTGAAGCTTTGTAATTTTAGTTTAGATATATAGTTAAGATATATTTATAATATTTTCCGAATCGAGCAACTATGCCTAATTTATGCCCAAAACGAAAGTATCTAATGCATTTTTTTTATATTTCTAAATTATTATTGAAATTATAATCTGAGATTTCATAGTTTTACTAACGCAATGTGCCAGACATTAATTTATGACAATAAAATCATATTGAATGACTTGGGAAACTTGTATCAAAACTACTGAAAAAAAATCTATTTAACTAAAACTACGGGCAACAAATAAGAAGATGATATTTATAAATAAGATATCGCATTGTATAATTACAATACACTATGAATAGAATCTTAATCGTAGGCTGTGATAACAAAATAAAGCCTACGCTCACACAGACAAACACTCAGACGTAATACAGTTACGTGTACGTAAATATTTGTTGATTACAGCAGCCAAACCCACTACACGTAGACTAGTGGCAAATTGAGATATATAACGAAAGGGAAAAGGATAATGTCTCTATAAATAGTTTAAGGTAAACCATTACGAGTATGTAATTGATTACATAGTTTGTTATATTGTAGATGTATGGAGATATAAGAAATTGTTTTTATACAAAAATAACATTTAATTATTTATTATACACTTCTGTGTAAAAACATACGGTGGTGGAGCTTTTTTATATATTTTTTTTTAGGGTGGAAAATCATCTAATGACTTCTCCTGCCGTGCGGCGAGTAGGAGTGTCCGACTCTTACTGACTTAAAACCACCCCGTTCCTACTCCTGCTCTCTGAATCGGATACCCGGCTACCCGTTAAATAACACGGGACTACGGGTAAAGCCGCTGACAAAAGCTAGAAGTAAATACATTTCATCTCATAATTCAATGTTGTAAACAAAAGGATCGAAATTAAAAATTTAATTTTTCTAAAAAACTTTTATAATTGTTTCCTGTTAAACTTGAAAACGAATCTAAAGAATTTTCATTGAACCAGCAATACATTTTCTTTCGAAGACAAAAGAATTTAATGTCGATAAATTGCTTCACTTCAAGATGCTGATTACAAATAAACTATAATTATATGTAACTCGAGCGATATAACTACCTATGTATTGAAATGTAAAAAAAAAACAACTGACTGATTGCCTCGTTAGCCGAGTGGTTGCAAGCGCGACTGCCGGGCAAGAGGTCTCGGGTTCGATTCCCGGGTCGGGCGAAGTATTACTGGGCTTTTTTCGGTTTTTCGAAAATTTCTCAGTGGTAGCACGGAGTCTGGAAATGTGCCCGGTATATGGCAATAGGCTCACCACCTATTACATGGGACTTACAACATAAATTGTGAAATATGGGTGTACATTGGCATTACCCCTTCGGGGATTAAGGGCGTGACGTTACAAAAATCAAAATAAAAAACAATTCAAAAAACGTTTTGAACTAAGGTCAGTTATAGATATTCTTGGCTCACTCGTATTACATGAGAATAATGTTTTATATAGCTTATGAAAAGTGGGTCTATCTTATACTCTACTTCGGTTTTATTGTAACTCTCGTGAGACATACTAAATTAATTGTTATGTTACCGGCTTAGTCACAAATCACTACTTGACGAGGAACTAGACAAGTTTCAAGCCATGCCAGAAGCTCATGTTCATGAACATAGCATTAGCTACAAGATTTATAAAACTCGTAGTCCTTTAACTACGAGTTATCAAAAATTCCCATTTCTCATATAGAATATATGTGTAAATAAAGGCTTATTTAGTAACTTAACTAAAGGTTACGCAGAACCTTTTACAAGCTACATTCCAACAAAATCGCGTTCACCCTAACCAAACGCTTGTAACGAAACCATAGCGCGATTCAGCCAAAACATGAAATTGTACAACGCCATCTATCGAGCACTGTTACAACTTGCGAAAATGTACGTGAACAAGGTGAATTGTTAGTACGTTGCCATAACAAAATCCAGTGTGTAGTAAAAAAAGACATTGAATATATTTTTTACAAACATTAATTAAAATTGCAATGTGTGTATGTTTGTAAAATGGTATCCCGCAATTTTTTTTTTCAATTACAGTTTTAATCCGCTGAGCTAAAATTTTATAGACATTTAGTTTGCATGATCTTTTGTACAGCCGACTCGCCAGTAGTCCACAATTTGCAAGCCTTTTTTTCAGGGGGCAAAATCTTCCAATGACAGAATCAAAATCATCCAGGGCAAGGCGAGAGGGAGTGTCAGACTCTTACTGACTAAAAACTACTCCTGCTTGTACGATTTGCATGCCTATGAGATCAATAGGGGAAAACGCTGCTACGCGCTACGAACTACAAGCTACAACGTAAATCGCCTCAATTAAAGTTTTTAAATTTAAATTAGTAGTTAGAGAATTAAGGTTGTTCATCAAAAAGTTTACTGGTAGTTTACTCCTACTTGTGATTAGCTGCTATTTAATCTATGGCCTAGTATAAAATGGCCGCAACCCGCAAATAATTGAGTTAAAATAATTAATTAGAGAACAGAAGCTCTGTTGGATGGTAATTAACGAGACTACATCAAACACTCGTTTCGCATTTCATTGGTTTTATTTCAAATTATTTGCATTGATGTGTTAAATATAATATGTATTTGATTTTGCTTTATATTTGTAAGAGTCTTTGGCTTCTGGTAAGAAACAGGGAAACAGAAATGAATCAAACGGAAATTTAATTGTTTATAAGACTATTTCAGTTTATTTTTTGACATTCTGTTTTTACTTAAAACAAAAGTATTATTACTACTTAACCTCTCGCCTGTCCCCTATGGGGCAACCATTAGGCAGAGAGAGCCCGTAGTTGATGCGTACTGATGAAGTCATACGGAATGCGTACGATGCGTGCGATACGTTGATGCGGCTATTACCTTTAACAGATGCTGTCACTATCAAAATCAAAACGTCAGCAACCACGTTTCGTTTGCACACAGCAACAAATCTCTAAACACCCAATGAAGTTCGATCCACCGCTATCCTTTGATTTTGTATGCAAATTTACGACGACATGCTCAAAGTTGCTTCAACTCGTAATTCAGTGATTGAAACAATAAAGCAGCCTGATCGGATGGAATTGATCTGTACATTCCGTAATATCATTAACCCATATGCTGGTAGATGAGTTATGTAGGTTTTATTTTTGTTTTACCATTTTTTGAGGGTCATCCAACGACTTCTTTGGCCTTGGGTGAGGCGAGATGGAGTTTTTGACATTCACTGACTACATAAAAACCACCCTGTTACTACTTTTACTTCGAGCTTTTTTTTTTTATAGGGAAAATCACCCAATTACTTCTCTCGCCAGGGCAACATGAGACGGAGTGTCAGAATCTTACTGACTAAAAACCACCCCGTTCCTACTCCTGTTTGTCGAGCCGGAGCCCTGGTAAACCCGCTAGGTAGTCCGCAGCTCCGGATTCGAGCTGGAGTCACGGTTACCGGACGATCTAGCCTATGGTAAGTCACACCGTCCGCAGCTCCGGGTCTTCCGCAGCTCCAAGATGGTTGTTGTAACTAAGCCTTATTTTGATTTGATGTGTGGTTCAATAATTCGATTATGCGAATTTGTTTTTTTAAGGGGAAAATAATTCAATGATTTCTCCTGCCTTGGGTGAGGCAAAATACTTCCTCCCGTCGAAAATAATCGTATAAACGAATGCATCATGTTTCGTTTATGACGACCATATGACTTAAAAGGAAATGTGAAGACAGATATATTTCTATCTCACTAATTTTCAAAATATCGTCTTTGCATCAAAATATATTTACGGTTTTCCCAACCCACAGGGTGATTCATGTAGGAAACTTTCTGGCAATACAAATAGCTTAGTAAAAACAGAAGTTATAATATTCACACTCTATTCTTGAACTCGTTAATGTTTTAAAACTACTTTTATACTATTAAAGTTGTACGTTATACTAAATGGTCTTGTCCTCCCAAGTTTTGACAAGTCCCGCTCTGGTTATTCGATAGTTTTAATGCTTTTAACCAAGCTCGGTTTTCTTGATACTTAAAGAAACGTTTTGAAGAAAAGAGAGTGTGATTTTAATAACGGAAACTTGGTAATTGGCTTTCTTCTAGATATTTTTAATGAGTTAAAATTTTTATTAGCTTAAACTTTATTTATAGTAATTGAAATGAGTTTTAATTCAACTAAAAGCTATTATTTCCTTAAGTGAGTAAACTCGTTCTTGCTATGAATAAAAAAACATGTTTTGAATCACAAAAAAAATCGCAATATGTCCATGATGCAAATAATATTAAAACCTAATCATAACACAACACGATCTATTTTTCAATACACATATGAATATGACGTATAAGCTTTGACGTATCCCAACCAAAGCGTAGGAGGATTAACTTGTTTTGATACTTTCAATACAGCGTAACAAAAAAATAATATTTTTACAACTCGACCTTCTTAATAACGGTCATATGTCAAGTCAGGACATTGGGAGTGATCAATTTCTTTGACGTAACGACGCACTAACCCCGTGCCTGTGACGCATCGTAAAAGCTTTCAATAAAGGCACCAAGTTATTGGCGAGAGCGTGTGACAAATTGCCTGTCTCAGTGTTGGTAAGCACTAGGCTATTACTTAGGTATTCTAATGTCCTCACTACTTAAAGTACGGAGAATAAAGTCTGATTCATCTGTTGCCAATAAATAAGTTTGAAATATACCTACTATGTGTTCTAATTGTGTTTTCTGAATCGTCATGTTTTAACGTCTGATATTGTCTTTGAGTCATGATTATATTTTTAGTTATCTAATAGTGAAATTAGTTTTATAATCAAAATGTAAATATTTTTGCTAACAGTCAATATTTTTGGTTGCCTATTCTAATTAATCTAGCATACACTATCTTTATGGACTATAAGCTCATCAATAAACAAACACCACGACTAAGACACATTTTCGAACCGATACGACCTTCAAACCATCAAGAAAAGAGCGTACTCCTTTTTAAAAGGCCGGCAACGCACATGTGATTCCACTGGTGTTGCGGGTGTCCATGGGCGACGTATGCTCGTTTTCCCCTATTCCATAAAAAATCTTCACACATACGTACCACCTACTTTGCCATGAATTTCATCTGAAGAAAAAAGTTCAAGAAAGTATAAGCGTGTGTATATAAACGAATCTTTCCATTAATGTCATAAACTATAAAGTACCAAAATTAGCCGGAATCGACCGAACCATTAAGTAATCCATTAACGCCTCCGCTCGTAACACACACCAAAGTTTATTAGGCGTATTTTTTCCTTACCTTTTATTGCTCGTAGGTGTGAACTGGGTTTTATGCCCAATCAAATCACAATGTAGCTAGCACTTGGCCTGGTCGTATCATCTGAACCAATTATTGGTAATAGAAACCAAACTGTTGGCCCATATTGGTCGCATAAAATTTTGATTATAATTTTTGTGGTGTATGGGGGTACTGAACTTTCTTTGGGATATTTTATAGTGCAATGACGTAGGGTAGGGATTATGTATATAGATAGCCAATATAATATTTTTAGAATCTATACCTTAAAAGTATGTCTAAAGTGATGTACAATGTACATCGTATTTAATTATATCTATTAATTATCTAGCTTATCGTTAAATCACCCTTAACCGATGAGCATGCATGAAAAGATTGATGACTGTTGATGAAGCGAAAGAAGTATGTAAGATTCGTAGCAATTGGCATTTCACTGTCTCTGCCTACCCCCATGGGAGACAGGCGTGAGGTTATGTATGTATGTTAACTCAAGATGAAAATAATTCACAATAACCTTTAATTGCCAAGAATGACACAATGTTTATTAACAATACATATCATCAGATTTCTTTAAGTGATTCATCTTATAAAATGAGATACCCTTTTTGAGATAATTCAAAATGACAAACATGACAGTGCATCATTTACTCTCGATAACACTTCATTGTAAATTAATTATATCGATACTTGTTGCATGTCATCGATATCTTATACTAATATTTTTTTCTTAATATTTTAATTATTTTTTAGATAGGCTACAAACGATCATTTCACACTTCAGAATTATACAACAAAAATCTAGATGTGGTTGGCATTTCCTTACGGACTACTTAGAGAAGAAATGCTGAAACAAACTCATAGGTCATAGTCTCTTCTAAAGTCCAGACAATATTTGGAAAAATTATGTATGAGAATTATTTATCCTAATATAAGAGTACGTAATACGTTACTGCCCTTCAGTATTTAATTTTAAACCTATGTAGAATAGTCGCCTATTTCTAAGTAAATTATGATTGCAATGATATTCATGCATACGAATATGAAATAAATCTCATTTTAAAATTACTTCAACCAGACACAGACAACTTTAAAATAGATTAAAACACACATACATCAAGGTAGTAAGTACATTTTAAGAATACAAACGCTTTACTATCTAAAACGCATTAATCTCATTCTAAATAAAGTTAAATTTTATTTGCTGAAAACTATGGAGGAATGCTACGAGCTTTTAATCTCACTTCAAACATTATAGAGCGAAAAACTATTTTGGTACTTGAAAATAAAAGTTAATTCTTTTAAAACAATAAATCTTCGCTAAATACATTTAGATTGTTCGCTGTATAACTAATATTGATAGTAAAATAACTTCAATTTTTATGTCGATATTTAAAAGAAAATTGGAATAGTGGAAATATGAATTATGAAAAGTGGAAATATTTTGTATTTTGCTAGTAGTCAAAGTCAAAGTCAAAATCATTTGATAGACCAAGAAGGCTTATTCTCAAATGTAAATTCCTGATTAGAAAGACGAGCAAGAAACTAACATAGGTAATTCGTTTTTAATCAGATACAATTCTTAGTTACATAGTTTAGTTGATTCAATTGATTTAAAATAGATACGTCACTTCTAGGTTCATTATATACGTAGAAATGACGTATTTTCCCCTTACTCTAAAACTTTTATTGATTTTATCTAAGTATTGCATTGCTATCTTATATGACAAAATAAAAAAATACATGTCTAATACTTTTTATTACCTATCTGACGGACTAAACAGATTTCTAATTTTCATTCCCCGTTAACATCTCTATTGTGTGAGAACAATTTAACACCACCTAGTACAGTAACTTTTTAATTGCAACATAAATTGTTCTTGATAGTTATATTGAAATCAATCTGTTGCACGTGGTTTAGAATTCATGGAAGATGTTACTGTATTCAATTTAATTACCCTTTATCAATCTATCAATCAACTTTGATTAAGGTTCGCGGTTGGACATGATTATCTGCCCAGCGGCCTTGTGGCTTTACTCACTAAACTGTACAAGTACTATTAGTTTTGATACTTTTATTGTCATTGTTATTATAACTTTCGTGAGATATACTAAATTAATTATTATGTTATTGGCTTACTCACGTAACTGTCAAGTAGCAGCGCGATAATTGCCAAGCAAGCGTGGTGATTAATCCGGAGCTGCGGACTACCTAGCGGGTTTACCGGGGCTCCGGTTCGAAAAGCAGGAGTAGGAACGGGGTGGTTTTTAGTCAGTAAGAGTCTGACACTCTCTCTCGCCTCGCCCAAGGCGAGAGAAGTCATTGGATGATTTACAAAACAGCGTGGTGATTAATGCTCAAAACTTCTCCGTGTGAGAAGAGGCTTTGGTCAGCAGTGGCCACTTATAGGCTGATGATGATGAATTGCAATTCAATATAAACATGTTAGTAACTTTATATCAACAAATAACCGCAATTCCTGAAAATTCCATAACCCCATTAGACATCGCTCAGCTTACAATATTATGACATCATTATTAATTAAGATTTATGGAAGTTCGATACGAAAGCAAAGTGACATTTTAACTAATTAGGGTGGCATGCGAAAGTGATAAATGAAGAAAGGATTAAATTGCTTTACAGGGATGACACCTTTATTTAAACATGGTCATAAGGTTGAAATTTGATTGTTGGAAGATCAAGATTGATTGAACATTGTATTTCATCGTTCTGATATTCTACATTAAATTTTATATGGATACCTGGAACTCTTTCACACTATGTAATATCAAGTTATTGGAGCCTGAAAATACTAATGGTACTTACTTAGTATCGACATCATCTTCAAGAATATTGTATGAAAGAAATCTCACAATTTATTATTATTGTTTGGTAGCACAAGAGAAATGTTCTAGAAAAATCTTTTGATATTGTTGAGTCGCTAACGTACACTCACCTACATGGCAACCTACTCTTAACTATGAAACTTTGTTAGATTATTTATCAACTTTACAATTTCGTAATAGAATATTAATTTATGTAAAAAAAAACGCTTTGCGTATTTAAAAAATAATTTCACTGTCCCTCACCAGACCCGAGACAACAATTTGTAGATCACACAAAGCGTTGCTCCGGACAGGAATCGAACCCGCTACACGTTACACGGCAGCCGGTTATCCAGCCACCGTATCAACCGTGCAGTCGATTAAAAATCTAACCAAGGTATAAATCTATTGAAAATCTAAGTTATAAATGGTAGTAGGTCGAAGTACTATTCTCTGTAAACAAAGATAAGTAGTTTTCTCAGAAAATGACGGTTACAATATCCGTCATTTTCGGATATTGTGCAAAGAAGTTTAATTTATTTGATAAAATAATCTAAGTCAAACGATGTACTAATTAAATTTCATTGAAATTAAGACATTCTTTGAGAAAACTTGAACGTTATCTTGAAGACCTTGGTTACCTAATTATTTTACTTGTTGACAGATGTCCTGGCTTCTAAGTGAAAAAGTATGACCGCTTCATTGATAATGAGGCTTAATTGAGTTTAATATTCAAACGCAACGTCACGTCTTGTATCCCCGAAGGGGTAGGTTCTGAGATCTAGTTTATCGTGACGTAAAAAAATGGACTTAAAAAAAATGTGTGCTACCCTATTGTATCAGACCAGTTTTTTCTAGACATTAGAAAGGTTAACAAACTAGTAAGTGGGTAAAATAATAAAATTATATAACCTTTTACCAACTAGAAACAAGTTACTAAGAAAAATGATTTTCTCTAGAAAAACTGCGAAACTGTTTCTGTATATTTGTGGACTTTGATTAAGACGAGTCGTTGGGCCCACGATTACTATGAGAGCACTTGGACCTTTTTTCCATTCCAAGGTCATTGACACTGAACCTAAAGCTTCGTATGCAATAGGCAATAATTTACGCGCAACACGTTTGACTGCGGTTTATAAAATTTCGCGACGTTGCTAGCAAACGTGTAGCTTGTCGTTTCATCATCATCATCATCATCATCAGCCTATTAGGGCCACTACTGACCAAAGCCTCTTCTCACATGGAGAAGGCTTGAGAATTAATCACCACGCTTGCTTCTTTCAACTTCAAACTTGCTTCAAACTTATAATCAGAGATCATAAGCCCAGGTTTCCTCACGATGTTTTCCTTCACCGTTTGTCAGTGATGTCTAAATAATCTTAGAAAATACATTTAACTCGGAAAAAGTCACATTGGTACTTGCCGTTTTTGAACCCGCAATATCATGCACGAGAAGCGGGCGTCTTAAACCTCCGGGCTTCTACAACTAGCTTGTCATTTGTTACGGAGCAATAAGCAGGTGAGCATCAAATGTTCCGGACTAGAGAAATGAGGCAAACAAAGTGCCACTGAAAACTATACTAATTACTCCGAAAATATCTAGTCGGTGACTGAAAATGTGTGCAAGAAGACAAGACGTTGTTAAACAAAAGCTGTGTTTCAACATACTGTGTAATGTACCGTGCGCCAAATGTTACCCAGTGGATACGACGCTTAAGTTTTCCTAAACTGAATCCCTAGGTACGAATTTGTTTCACCTCCTTATATTGAACAAGTGTGATTTTTCGTATATTTCTTTTGTTCGGCAAAGTTTTTTCTATTGTTTTTGCAGATTTTTTGCCTTTAAGACCTTTACTTTTACCTACAACTTATTCTCTCAGTTTATACTATTGCCACTGGCCACAAACACGACTACTCAGGTACTGCTAGGATATTTGTATTACGTTTACTTTTTTTACAAGTAAGGTTAAATAAAAGTCGGTTAGTATGTGAATGTTTAATAAAATTCACAATTACTAATTAATCAGAATATAAACAGCCTAATTTTATATTAACATCTGCGCAACCTCAATACATAAAAGAGTGCTTTATCGATATTAGGTACTTGTCACACAATAATAAAGTTCAATTTTAAATAGGAGATTATTATCACCATTACTACGAATTATACCAACAAATCGAGGTGGCAAAATATA